>NC_089283.1:6072880-6237818 GCF_963678975.1 Dysidea avara | reverse complement strand
CTCGTTCGCTGTAGCTACTGTGTGGCATTTGGGACTAAAGCTACTGTGGGGCATTTGGGACCAAAGACTTTAATCCTTTTCTACAATGTAGTTAACATGAATTAACCTTTGTCCCCTATTTTGTGTCCGATCCTTTCTCCACTACTGTGTAGGTGTTAATTCACAGAATTATAAACACCCGTGCTTAATGAATGGATTCATTGTAGAGAAACATTTTTAATGCTGTATTGTATATTTGTGCTGTGCTATACATGATACCATTATTTTTCCTTACTGCATTCCTCTGTAATTATTAATAAACATTTGTGGTAAAATCGGGATAGTCTAATATATTAGAGCAGTGAGCAACTCTATTATGATTTTACTAAAGTTAGTGTTGTTTTGTCACTTTGATGAAAACATTGCTTAATTTAGATATTGTCTGTAAACTGATGAAATCGTTCAAGCTGCCCTATAAAACTTAGACAACCTATTGTGTAGTTCATATGAGAACACCACTGCTGTGAATACCTATTTATACTGTATTATCTATGGATCAATCACTTGTTCACAGAAAATGCATAAGCACCAATCAACGATTTTTTTTACCAAGTTGGGCTGGGTTTAAAAAAGCATAAATATTTAAATGTACTATAGTTTGAAAAAAATTGTCTCTAAACGAAGATTTATTACCCATGAAATGTACAGCTCACATGAGTACGTCCAACCTCCCCTGCATGGTGCACTAGGTTGGACTCCATGATAGCCAGTTCTTTTTTCTTGAGCAACAAACTAAGCATCCACTAAGGAAATAAATGCCACTCTTTCTTTGTCTCATCCTAAGGTCATATTGTGGAAGCTTGGGTTCCCAGGCTTCTACCCATAAGACTTGGACAGTCATTCTTGATGATTGTTAGTCCTAGATGAGATTAGCTGTGATGCATGTGTCTGCGTAGTGTGTGTATGCACGCACCTGTGTGTGTTGTGAGGCAGCATAGCTAAGTGGCTAAAGCACCATCCCAGTAATTGAGAGTTTTCAGGTTTGATGCCCAGTTATGCCAACTTGCTGTTGTTGCTTACTTCAGCAAGAATCTTTGGCTCAATCCAGAATATTAAGCTAGGTGGGCAAAGTAAGCCGCTTTGGATTCTAAGGAGGTCCAGGGGAAGTTCCCCCAGGAACATTTAGGTGTAAATATACTCAATTTTTGTGAAATTTTACTGTGATGCCAATTATACAACTTTGGGATCAATTAAACCTTTCCATTTGTCAAGGCTATAGGTATAAACCCATGGAAGGCAATAGCTAACCCAGGGGGGCCTGTGTCCCACCCCCTAGATAAACCCCTGCTCACATTGCTCCAATATACTCAGCTGTTTACATGGGCACCTGGTGACCTGATTTTTCAACTGGGAAGCAGCCCACCCAGTTTTGTCTGCACAAGACGCAGGCTTTTGAACTGGCTTACTGGATGGCAATAGCTGTGTTCTGCAATGCTATCATAGGCTTTGCTTGGTTTGTGTGTGTAGTGTAGTAGTGTGAGTGTGTGTCTGTCTATCTGTGTGTGTGTGTGGTGTGTTTTATTTATTATTTATTTATTAATGCTTTACAGCACAAGTGCTGAAGGTCTGTAGGACACCTGGTCCTACAGCCTGCTCAAAAACTTTAGCTACTGTGTGTTTGTGTGTGTGTGTGTGTGTGTGTGTGTGTGTGTGTGTGTGTGTGTGTGTGTGTGTGTGTGTGTGTGTGTGTGTGTGTGTGTGTGTGATGGTAATGGAATGTCAATGTAATCAGGGGCGTAGCCAGGAATATTTTGAAGGGGGTTTGGATTTAAAGTAACTGGATTGTCTTAAGGGGAAGGCCTGGGTGCTTCCCCTAGACCACGTTTGAATGAAAATTTTGCATACACAAAATGTGCCCTTAGGCAGTAACATTAAAAGATGTTTGTGCATCTAACTAGCTAAAACCTACACACTGCTGTTTATGCAGCTTATAGAAACTATAAACCTATTGTAAAACTAACTAATCTTCACTTCCAGACAGCATACTGACAGCCAACTTCAATTTCCTGGCACACGGAAGCCCTCCACACTTGAGTCCTTTAGTCGGCAATACTTTTTTCCAGCTATATACATTATTCTCGGCCGGTCCTCCTGTTGATGGTCAATAACTTCAGACTTGGCTTGTACTCCAATATGTTCGAGACATCACGTGACCACAACATGTAATAAATAAACAAACAATTCATCAGGTAAGTAAAGTATACATCAACAATTCACAGTTCGTGCTAACCTGATACATGTATAACTCGACCACTCAAGTTTAGTAGCTGCTGCCTTAAGCTTGTAATATGTCTCAACCAATCACTGAACTGTCCTTCGCCGTTTCACTTGCGACATTCGTCACATGCGCAAGTGATCACGTGATGCAATAGATATGATTTGCAGGGTTCAGCATTAATGTGAATATGTGATGTGACCCTCAAGAGTAGTACAGAGGAGCGCCAGTTGGAAAGTAGCTACCGGAGAGCTCCAGGGCTGTAAGATTTGGTGTGATTTTTAATTTTTTTAAAATCTGCTTCTGAAAGGGGGGTTTGTCCGAACCATCTGAACCCCCCCTGCCTACGCCCTTGGTAATGGATTCTTTTCCAAGCAACCTATGTGGTAATAGCAATGTACAGTAATAGACCACTTTATTTAGGCATGAGGAATTTAATTAAGGATTGGCAATGTCTGGAGTACATATTTTCTAAACCACACATTGGTTCCCATACAAATTTGTATGTTTTTCGAAGTGTCTCACAGACTTACAGTTCCTTGGATTGAAATGAAACTTAGAGACACAGGTTTACCACCTATAGACCTACCGATTGGCACAGACAGAGTGAAAATAGCTTATTCATAGGTGAAGATATGGCTTCAAGAATGTAGTACATGTTGTAGGCAGGAATAAGTTTATTAGTCACTGAAACACTTGCTGAAAAGATCCTAATGTATCAGTATCCAGTCCTACAAGCCATAATCAATCCTTAGTGATTATATAAAATAGGCCACCATCAGAACATGATGTGAATAAAAGGAACTGACTTGGATAACCGACTTGTATATTGACATGTTTTAAAACTCCCTAACCTTTGACTGATTAATTTAATTTCTCAAACTGCATACAGACTGATACACACATAATAGACTGTACACATATGCACATGCATAATAACGTATTGTACACTCACCATGCACACCACTACACACATGTAGAAAAAAACAACAAAAAACTATAAAGCAACCTTTTGTTTTCACTGCTAGTGGAGCAAACTAGAAGAACATCCCTATACTTGCGTGTTTCTATAGCAACTTTGGTGTTTGAACTCCTGCTTGGCAACCATCTATTCAAGATTTGATTGCATTGTATAACCACTAATTAAAACTATCTGACATACAATAAAATACTTTCCTTTCTCCTATAGGTGATAATCTGATAGATTGGACAATATAACTGTGTACTATTTTATGCACTGCTCCATCGCCAGCCTCAACAACTTGAAGTGACATTGGTTATGGTTACATACACATGTGCATATATATGGACTCATGGTTGATGCATAACTGAAGATCATAATATGTGACCGAATTTTACAAAACAAGGCTTCCACACACATCCACTTTTATGACTTTGAAGTACCATAACGTGATGTAGCAGTAAGCCATTAGTCTCAAAGTTTGACCTGGTATTGTACTATGCTATGGAAGGACTATGTGAAAAGTTGAAGCCAATAGCTTGCTGAGTAGTCAAATTACAGCTGGTTAAAGTCAGAAAATTGGATGTGTGTGGAAGCCTTGTTTTGTCAAATTCGGTCACATATGTACTTTCTGTCAACCAGTGATCATGCAGGCATTTAGGATGACAGTTATCTGTCTGTGAGTGTGTTAGAATGTGTGTGTGTGTGTGTGTGTGTGAAATGAACAAAATAATATTAATATTTATAATAAAACTCATAGTCATAAGCTGAGCTGGCATGTACATAAAAGTTGACACTACTGCATGGACAGTATACCCACCATATCAAGTGTTATTTACACATACTTAACAGCAGCCAAGCAAACGCTCTAGCCAGACTGACAGCACTAAAGTGGATTCAGAGCATATACTTTGGTGGCTAATAGCTTAGGTCATTCACCCTGGGTGTAATTATAGGCTTGACCAAGTACCAGCCCTATTGTTGATGGCTTCATCAGCCAAATACTTGCTGCTGGCTTTGGCATGCATCTGAAAAGTGATCTGTGTACCACATCACTGCTGGCTATATCCACACTGCATGCTATATCTCAAAAATCGACCACTAACAAGTTCAATTGCTGCTTGCTTAGAAGGTGGCATAACTACCAAGAAGCATTTAATTTATCAGTATGTGAATGGCATTGCTTAGATATTACAAATAAAGCTATATGCAGCTACACAATCTACCACACAGGAAAATTGTGTCTATCTAGCCATCAGAGACATATGAATTACCTTTCAGGCATTTGTTTATTTATACAGTGTCTTCACCTGTTTACAGCATGGTCACTATTTGATAGGAAGCGGTATACATCTTCAGTCATGATACATCACCATGACAACTTAAAAATGTCACTTCAAGTTGTGTGTGCATCTTGGATAGAATTTATACAACAAGGACATTATATCTGAGGCTAAGCAGCTATAGTGATATATAAACAAATGTATTACTCAGTCTATGTATATTGGAGACCTACAGGAAAACACATTATTGTATGTGCCAACCAGACAGATAGATTCAATTAGTGGTTATAAATTAAATACCTGCATGTCAACAAGTTAGTATACAGGAGTTCAAGCACCATACAAAGTTGCGTAAATGACCAAGCAAGCATAGGGATGTTTTTCAAGTTTGCTTCACTAACAATGAAAACAAAAGTGTAGTACATAGTATAATACTATTATAGTTTTATGTGTGTAGTGGTAGGCAATTAAGTCTGTGTAGCCATCTATTTTGTGTGAGTGTACAAGTGTACAATACTGGATAGTGCATGTGCATATGTGTATGTATATCCTGTCTCTGTGTGCACGACTGCACGTGACTGTATACATGTGTGTATCATTTGCTTGTCTGGTTTGTGTGTTACAATGTGTCTGTGTGAGTGTAGTGCTTGTGTGTAAAATGTTTATCACTCATAAGCTGAGCTGGGCATCACGTACATAAAGTTGATGATTCTACTGGATGGTATTCACCATATCTGCACCAAGGGTGGTAGATATCGCTACACAGGTGTTATTTACACATAGCAGCAGCCAAGCAAATGCTCTAGCCTGACTGACAGCACTAAAGTGGATTCAGAGTATAATTGGTGGCTAATTATAGCTTAGGTCATTCACCCTTGGTGTAATTTGTAGACTTTTGACCAAGTATCAACCCAGCTGTTGATGGCTTCATCATGCAGCCAAAGTTATAAACACTTTATAGTTGATGATTACTTTTAACCTGCTGTTGGCTTTAGCATGTATCAAGAAGATCACTGAAGGGTGATCTGTGTACCTCACTACTGAGTACAAAATATACATCAATGCCGGCTACATGCACCCCTTATCTCAAATCAACCAGTAACAATTTAAATTGCTGCTTGCTTAGAAGGTGGTATAACTACCAAGAAGCATTTACACATACATGTATAGTTACGCAAACCTTAAAAATGCCACTTCAAGTTGTGTGTTCATCTTGTATAAAATACAGGACACTACCTGAAGTATAAATGGCACACAACATTACCATATTGCCCAGTCTATATTACCTACAAGAGATCTGTTGTATCAATTTGTATGGGTCAATAAGGCAGAGAGTTCAATTTGTGGTTATAAAGCAAATTAGCTCAAATGTTGTCAACGAGTAAAGATGGTTGCCAAGAAGGAGTTGCCAAACAGTTTCTTAACCACTACTAAGTCAATGCTACATTCACAAACCTAGATTTCAAATACATAGTGGCAACTACCTTTAGTGGAAATCCTATAATTAATGCGTTCCCACAACTTGTAATTGTATACAATAATGTTTGTTGTAACACTAGAAAACCTATTAATAATAGTTTAATTTATAACAATAATATTGATGTTTGCTTAGATGCCACATTGGGCAGAATCAATTCATAAAAGAGAAGATTAACTATTACTATAATATAGGTTGGTCAGTCTTAATACACTGCACATAGCCAACCATCTTCAGTAAGAGACAAACATGCACCTCAGTTACATGCATCATCATCATTGCAGCTGTTATTTACGCCCAACACTGACCTGACAGACTACACTAAAGCATTTACTTCCATTCAAATCACTCTACTGAATAGCTTAGGTCATTAAGGTGTTGCTCATTATTGACCAGTAACCCCACTGTCAATTGCTTTATTATGTAAGATCATAAACTTCCTTGATAACCAGACTAACTTGTTGATGGCTTTGGCATCAGCAAAAAATATTGGTCGGCTAATGTTAAATATGCACCCAGCCCATATAGCTATAGTAAACCATCTAGACAAACATGCACCTCATGTCACTCTCAGTCATATATATAACACAAAACACAGCAATGCTGGCCTGACAAAAGACACTATTCCTGGTAGTTTATAGGTCTACATGCATAGGTATTAAATGAATTTTTCTTGCCGGTGCACTTCATGTCTCTGGTCACTGGTGATGTTGACATAAATCAAAGCCTGTTGATGACTAAACCTACAATAATGTGTTGAGTAAGCTTTGCATGTATCAGAGGCGAAACATTAAAGTTAGTGTATAGGGATCTATGTATACCTGAGCCAGGAACTCATAAGCACCACATACCTTTGGCACTTATAACTGAGCTCCTGCTGAGCTTAAGACAGAGGTATTAGTTCATAAAGATCAATCATTTTTAGTGACTTTTTCTGAAGGTTGCATGGTAACAGCCATATAAATATCTAGCTAAAACCAATGAAACAAATAATGTGCTAGGGAAATGCTTTTCTACTTCGTTACTGTATTAAGTAATAATATTATATAACACGTTACTAAAATAATGTGTTACGCCCAACACTGACCTGTGTATGTGTTGTATACCTAAGATAATTTGTGTGAAAGGAACAGACCCATGCAGTGTCATGTCTCTTCATGGCAGCTGGTGTGTCCTCACAGCATACCAACACAGCACAGTAGCAGACACAACAGAAATTCTTTCAAATCATGTGACAAAATGCACAATAGAACTTCTTTTCAAATCAGAACCCCGTTCACCATGTATAGATGCATAACCATGAGGCTGAAGTTATATGGAAACATAATCATAATTATGAATTCCTTTCTAGTGCAACAAATGATGCACTGTGATTATATGCTAGGTCAGTACTGCTGGATATAGTTAGTATTGGCCGCAAAGTAATGAAAAATAGTGGATAAACAAGACCCAATCCAGCAATGTGGCTATGGGCCTATGGCCATTTGGTTTCATTAAAATTAATGCCGAATTACATTTACGGATAGCAAATTCTATTGAATTATTGAGTATAATTGCCATTCAGTGCATGATATCATTATCCATTTTGGCCTCAGAATATAATTTGGCATTCAATGAATCCAAAATTATATTCAATTCTTGAATAGAATTTTGGATTCGACGAATGAAAAATGTATTTGAATATGGATAAAAATCCTTTCAGATTTGCGAGTTTATTATGTGGGGGTTATTATGTAGTGTTGCAGAGAATGTACAGTGAGGAGGGGAAAATAGGTAGATCTAATGCTGCACTGAGCTAGATTCAATCACTAACTATATCGTGCAAATGAGTACATCTGTATAGAAAGTGTTTGATAGCTACAATTGGCTGAGCAGAGAGACTCTAGGAAGTGCGTTTACTAAATAGACTGAAAGAAGAGTTGTATAGACTCTAGGTTCCCCATGCATTTTGATTTAAAACACTTAATCTTTATTAGTCTGACTTGTCAATGCTTACAAATAATGAATTACACTTAATAATAATATCTAGAACATACTTACTCTGCTGAGTCCACTACACTGTCTTGTAACTGTTGCATTGCTTGCTTTGCAGTTAATCGCTTTAAATATTGCACATTTCGGCATTTCTCTGCAATTGTTAAAAGTGCTTTTTTTGATGAGCTGCAAGAAATGCAGTCACTCTCGGCAATTTGGTATAGTATTCCTCCAACAGAGTACATGTCACTAAATGTCGACTGCCTTTTTCCACCCTCCACAACTTCTGGAGCAATTTGGGGAAATTTTCGCTGATATTCAACTTGTTCACGTGCACTTAAATAAAGAAAATTACCCAGTTTTTCCTTGGTTGCTTTCCGTCAATTACAAGTATTTGATACCTTCCTGTTCCAGCCTGGCACACAGGTGATGAGGATTCCAATGGAAGTGTTGTTGGACTGCCCAGTAGCACATTGGTACCAGTTGCATCATTATGAATAATCTCAACTGTGTTGTGCAAATAATCAAATGCTTCCAATATTTGCGCACAAGCACTGATCCAGTCAGCATCACTCAAGCCAAGATGACGTTGGTCTAACTCTCGCCTCAGTGTGGTTGAGTAAGGAAGCTCACTACCAAATAAACCATGAAACTGCATGACTATCTTAAAAGGTTCTGTTGATGTACACACTCCTAACAAAAAGGGCAGAAATGGATGACAAAGGCATGCCAGCATTTTGGCTTCATTTATAATATCTTGTACCGCAGTCTTGACATGCATTTGCTTTACAGCAGCATAAATACCTCGGTAAATTTTCAGTGTTACAATACCAAAACTACCACGACCAAGGTAGTGGTTTTCCTGCCTTCCACTTGGATTGGTCAGTAACAGTGGATCGATTTCATGAATATCATGGCTGAGTTTGTCACTTAATGGCCTACTACCGAATTTTCTGCTGCTTATGAATTCTTCTTTCCTCTTTTCTGCTTCCCACCTCCAATGCTCCCAAAAGGTTCTTGACATGCACTTCAAAGTAACAATTTGACTCTTTGCCTTATCCATTTCTGTTTGAGTGGTTTTAACTTGACGCCTAAGATCAGCGTTTTCCTCGTGTGATTCTGCCAGGGAAGTTTCCATTCGCTTTTTCAGCTTCATTTTACGAAGACGCCTTGCACGAGAATTTCTCATTGAGCGTTTTTCCTCTCGTGTATTTCTTCGAAATGTGGGGGTACGTCTTTGCTCAGAATGAGAACAGCTGCCTTCTTCACCATCCATGGCAGCGAATAGGGACTGTGAATAAACCAGTAGCTATATGATACAATTGCTAGCTATTTCACATAGTTAGCTATATAGCTAATGCTGCAATCTGGTTATGGGGCGTGCGAAGTGAATGGTGAAACGTGATTTTGCGCCGGCCACTGTCTGCACGTGACTACCATGAAGCAGGAAGAAATATTCGTTGGTCTATGGACAATATTATACCGCGGAGAACAAGTACTTGCCCAGGGAATTCAATAAATGGTGAGATATAATGTACCACAACTAGTCTCGTGTGGACTACTCTGATCTGTGAAAAAAGTAGGCCTGCCACGCCACAACTACATATTCTTTCCAGTGCTGTACTACGGGGGTAAGAACCTAAGCCTTAAACTTTCGTAAAACCTAGATTAAACTCTTTGTGCATCATTTATCAATGTATTTTAGTTCCCACAACACAATAGTTTAGCCATACAGAGCATACATTTGGTCCTTTGCCGCTAAGATGACTCATCTTACAGTGGCCACCTGCCAAGATGTTCCATCTTTCGACAGGGGGACCAACACGGTAGTTATAGCCATACAGAGCATACATTTGGTCCTTTGCCGCTAAGATGACTCATCTTACAGTGGCCACCTGCCAAGATGTTCCATCTTTCGACAGGGGGACCAACACGGTAGTTATAGCCATACTGAGCATACATTTGGTCCTTTGCTGCTAAGATGACTCATCTTACAGTGGCCACCTGCCAAGATGTTCCATCTTTCGACAGGGGGACCAGCACAGTAGTTATAGCCATACAGAGCATACATTTGGTCCTTTACCGCTAAGATGATTCATCTTACAGTGGCCACCTGCCAAGATGTTCCATCTTTCGACAGGGGGACCAACACAGTAGTTATAGCCATACAGAACATACATTTGGTCCTTTGCCGCTAAGATGACTCATCTTACAGTGGCCACCTGCCAAGATGTTCCATCTTTCGACAGGGGGACCAACACAGTAGTTATAGCCATACAGAGCATACATTTGGTCCTTTGCCGCTAAGATGACTCATCTTACAGTGGCCACCTGCCAAGATGTTCCATCTTTCGACAGGGGGGACTAACACAGTAGTTGTAGCCATACAGTGTGCATTTGGTCATTTGCTGCTGAGATAACCCATCTTACAGTGGCCACCTCATCTCCCCATGATTGTGTTTGGTTTTTACAGATCTGGTCACAATTAGATAAACCAGTGAATAGACAATTACTATGTAACCACAAGTACACAACAATTTGGAGTTTTCAACTGTAGTAGAGACCATAGCACATTGATAAAAAGTACAGAAACAAGTTTGAGTAGCTATATATATAGTGCACAATATTAAATCAATAAGAAGTGTTATATCTCTGCTGTGCTCTTCTTTGTGGTATCTTAAGCACAGCAGGTATATAACACTAATTATTGTTTTACTGTAATTTAATATTGTACACTGCTCTAGCTTGTTTCAGTACTTTTTATCGATGTGCTATGCTCCCTACTCTAGTTGAAAATTCCATACTTGTTTGTTCAGGTGGCAGTCACCTGAACTTCCGGTCTGAAGTGTGTATTTTCAAAACTCCGCTGCGAGCTTGTCTAACCATGTATGCAGTATGCACAAGAACTCAACACCAGGCGATACATCAATTCTTATACTATTTCTATGCTAACGTTCATGGTGGTGGCTTGTTGAGAGTTAAATTATGAGGTCATTGTAGAAGCATGCAAAAATTCTTTCGGCGTCACTTCACGCAAAACTCTTGGTGTATTAAAGGCAAACTCATCTACGATCTATTCTCCAATAGTTTTATGCAGTATGCAGTGAACACCATTTAACACTATGCCAAGTAGAAACAACACTAGCTGATGTCAAAACGTTCAAAAGGAGCCAAAAGCCACTATAACATCGACAGGCAGTACAAATAAATTTTTTCCTTGACATGCCGCCGCCTACTACTCATCACTCATATTACACAGGTCTCCCTCACTAGTATACAAGAATAAACTGATGCAGAAAGTATATAAGCTCTCTAGCATACCATCCTAAACCACAGGTGATGAATACTGCCAAAAGTTTCGTGCAAGTGACACGAACTTTCTTAAACAAGGCATCTGTTATTCTACTTACTTTTAGGGGTGTCTTCTATAATAAATTTTGCAGAACAACAACAATCTTCTTGTTGCAAAGCTCTGGCCCTTACCATGCAGAGTGGCCATTTTAATATTATGCAAAAACTAATTACATGACACAACTAATGGATTCTTGTGGCAAGACATATGGCTTCACGTTTCCAAGGCTTCATAAAAGGTGACTGACTGCTACCAAGAGTAAATAATGGAATTATTTACTCTTGCTGCTACCTTAACTGTTTTGTAATAAAATTATTATAACCACTCATACTGCATAAAACGAAAGAAATGGTGCTGAGCGCCCTAGCTATCAATAATTGTCTGAAAAGTGAAGTATCCATTATACAGCTATGTTCAACCCATTACATAGCATTACGAATCAAGAACTGTTTGAAAGCACCTCTGCAATCAAATAGCCAAAATGAATGATATGGACGATTTCCATTACGAAGAGAAGCCATCACATGCTACTACCAAATTGACACTTTTCACTGTCAGCAAAGATGAATAGGACACAAAGGAGGACACTGGTAAGTGCATGAAGAATCCATTGTACGTACTGCGGTATGCCAAAAGGCACCTCTCAGACTAAAGTGACATCGAACAGTGAAGCCTGTATCCTTAGCCATTATCGAGTTACGCTTGTCTGAAGGCATCAGTCAGTCAGTTACTCGCTAGAAAACTCTGTTAATTTTTAAAAATTCTGTAGCACTTATTGAAGCATATTGGGTTAATCTCAAAGCTTGATTGGGCTTAGTTTTGTCTAACCAGTACTGCCTCACCATTGTCTGGAAAAGGTGAGGCTAGTTTTTGTGATGTTTTTTCATGGGCCATGCCTACTTCTTAGTGGTTCCTACTAATACTACCGTTTACCTTCATTACTATATAGGCTAGATTATTATTATTTACAGTGTGATCGAAATTTCAGAGTTCTGCATCCCTAGCACAGTGGATACAAGAATTACAAAAGGTGGTAAATTCAAGATCAGAACTATTCTGTAATTTTTTTTCAACATTTTCAGTTAAAGAAATACACCCTTTCCTTTGATATTGTATGTCATCTTAAGTCAGAAGTGTGTACAAAAATGCCCTTTCCTGACATATATTCTAATTAATTTAGTACAACTTAAGTGTAATTTCCCTCATTAAAGTTTTCATAGACTTACTGATTTATTCTTTGAATGGTTTTTGCATAGAACACTCCACAAGTTCCAGTGTTTAACAGAGGAACAGCAACTCAAAGTAAGGAATGATAATTTTGTTTAGTTCTGAATACCTTTTCTTGCAGGAAATGCTAGTGATAAAGTTGAAGGAGTTATAAACCTTTTATAAGAGATATAAATGATATACAATAGATTAACAAGTGTAAAAAAATATACATTGTATGCATACATCTATGACTATGTCGCTAAGTAATAAAGTGTGTCATATCACAAATATTCATCTTGGGTGGAACTAGTTCAACGTGTATCTTTGATCATATTATGTAGTGTCAAAGTAATCCAGTAGCCATTGTTATTGGGTGTATCCCATGAAAGAAACCTATAATAAAGTAAGCATACATATGTGTACAAATGTATGTATGCATGACACAGTGGATTTTCAAGCACTGACTCTTAAGTCACCTAAGTGTGACCAAACAGCATCTTTCTCATAAAATGACCCACAACTGGTATAGAGGTATGACGTTTACATGAGCACCATAAGGCTTATATAGAGAGCTTGTTTTGAAGGGGTGGTACTACAAACTATGTACCAATCGAAAACTTTTCTTGTGCTAAATTCAGTGGTGTAATCAGTCTATTGTCTTGTGACAAATAACGTCGAGAATTCAGAACATTATAGGGGGAGTATCCTACTTCAGTATAGCCTGTACAGATGGGAATCTGTTAAGTTATGCAATGGCATGAAGTATTTCAGTAAAACACTGAAATCTGTAGGATATCACTTTAACACTTTGAGTGTTGATACTGTACAACCTAAATATTACGAGGGGGAAATTTTTTGCTGAATTCGTAGTTTTGGGGTATATCAGCAAAAATTTTAGCCTTGAATTATTTAGACCTCCATATAGTCTAATACATTTTGGGAGTGTTTGCAAATCCACAAAATTTTTATTTTAGCAACATTGTTCAACCTCGAAATATTTAGGCTATATGGTAGTACCTCCAATGGGTTGCTTATTGAAGCTGCCCTACAACAATCTTTGTAGCTATAAACTGAGCAAAAGCCTGACCAACCAACACATGTACACTGTAGGTAGTAGTGATCCCACAAGGTGAAAATTTTAATGTCACAATAACATGGGATTTACTGTATATCATGATAGGCATGATGTATTAAATGAATTGAATATGTTAATGCTTTCACAGGACAAGTTTTATTCAATCGATTTACAATGATTTGACAAAGTTGACACTTGTGTTTTAGGCATCACCACATATTGCCAGAGAAATATCCTCATAATTTTTTATTTACAAAATATATCAAGTCATTTTTCACTACATAATTTGATTTTTCTCTATCGCAATCATCATGCAATGGCTTCTATCACACGTATACAATGTATCGTGGCATCACTGGTAGGCATTAGGATAATTGACACCTACAGAATACTCCCCCCCCCCATAATAGTATGAACTCTACATGAAATGGAGGATAAGCAGCCACCAGGGAAGAGCACTACTTATAATGAAGTAAACAGTGTTCAGAGAGCCTTAAAATCCTTCAAAGACTGTTACGACATTACTTTTTGCAGTTTAAAAAGTTCTAAGTATGCAATCCTTTCTGAAGGCACTTATTTCATGTCATACCTCTGGGCACAAACTGTCGGTTTGGTGTGTCGATGTATAACCTTGTTGGTAGATAAACTTTTGGACTTGTAGGCAGGGAGTGGATGGACTCAACTATGGACTGTAAGTGAATTTACTAAGGTAATAGTGGGTTACAATGTGCTAATTTGGAAAGCCTACTGTACATATACATGTTGTGAGGTTCTGGTATGTGGATGTAAGTGTATATAGAGTTAACAGACAAGTTAACTTGATCAATTAACACTCACTTAGGTAGGTATCATCATTGTCAATTGGCTTCTTGTTATGTAGAGATGGATGAATAATATCTTGGTTGCAGCATCAATCTAGTGTAGCATGATAAGATACCGCACTATTCGTTCACATAGGAAGGAACCTATTACAAGCCACACATTATAGATCATACTACAATTTTTACAAATAGGGCACCTATGTTGGAAGGGTCACCGGGCTGAACATAACTACTACCCAGGAAGGCAATGATAACAATGACAAGTACACAATAAATTGGAATTATCAACTAGAGTATATCATAGCACACCAATAAAAAGTACTGAAACAAGCTGGAGTAGTGCACGATAACAAGAGTACATAATAAGCATTATTACGTATGTACTCTTGACGATAATAAATCATAGTAAAACAATAAAAAGTTATAATACCATAGATTCCCTAAAAAATCAGCAGAAATAAATTACATGTAATTCCATTTATGTCTGGCCGAAAAATTAGGAAATAAATGTACCAACCTGGTGCTATTGTCAAATTTTTAGGGATTGTGCAAACCAAAGTAGCCACTATGAAGTTTTCCCCGTTATTAAGGGAAGCCAGATATTCTACCACCAAATAGACACTTTTTGCTGTCAGCCAAGATGAATGGGACACAAAGGAGGACACTGTAAGTCCATGAAGAATACATTGTACATACTGCGGTAAGCCAAAAGGCACCGAACAGCAAAAAAAATCAAGCCCATAGCCTTACCTGTTATCGAGTTACACTTTCTGAAGGCATCAGAGTCAGTCAGTCAGTGAGTAGAAAATTCCATTTCCATAGCAACTCGTTGAAAGCAGTTTGGATTGATCTGAAAGCTTGTTTGGGTTTAGTTTTACCTAACAAATACTACCTAATTGTCGTCAGAGAAAATTGAGGCTGGTGATGTTTTTTCATGGGCCAAGCCCACACCTTTGTAGTCCCTATTATACAGTACTATCATATTGTATGATGATGATACTGGAAACATATTAGTATTAGAGACTCTTGTAGTGTCTATTCTCAGTGTATAATTGTTTATAGTACACTCCACAACAGTTGGGAAATTCACTGGTACGTAGGTGGGGAACTACATTTTACTGAATGGTGTGGTACCATTTATGCTGAATTACTATCGCACAGACATTGGACAAGTTGTGCTTGTGTGTTGCCATTCTAGCCTGAAACCCACATTTACTCTCAGCCATGTGGGACGTCAGACTGGTCTTCTCATTAATTTTATGTTTGTTAAAAGTTAGAATCATGCTACCTAAGGATTGTAAGAAACCTGCAACCAGAATTCTACAAGACAGAATAAGTGAAGGCTGTTTTTACACATGACATTTCAATGGAGCTGCAAATTTTGAAGGGATCAAATTTTAGTGGATAGCAGTCAATCCATGAAAGTTTAACCCGCTGGTAAGGTAAGCAGCAGTCAAGTAAAAATTCTGCTAAATGAAAATGTTTTAAAATTCCACTAAGTGTGGCTGGGGACAAGACCACCAGAAAAGTCTGAGCAAAATTTTAAAAGTGTTAATTTGAATCAACAAAACAATGCATAAACCGGTGTTGTAGGTTGTAAGGCTCTCTTGAGACTTTTAAAAAGAATTAGCATCCAACGAATCAATAATAATAAAGTGAACTGGCCCTTCTTAGTCTAAAGGCTCTAACGAAAATTTCAAACCCACAGCTCAACTGAGTGTAAACTACTAGTAATTGTGAAGTTACAAGATATACCCTGCTTCACAAGTCTATTATAATTGTTAATGTTGTTTAACCATATCGTCGATCTACTTACAGCAAGGCGTATCTCGAATCACAGATTACAGAATTATATAATCTATGCTCGAATATCACCTCACTACTAGTGTCACCCCTTACCATACACGAACGCAATATAAAACAGGAAAAGGGTACCTTGAAACAGAGTTTTCTGCTAGGCGATGCGATGTCTTCACTCCCAGAATGGCTTCCGTGTCACCGGTGGCGCTAATAGAAACAAATATTTCTCAGTCAAGAATGTGCGCTTGCTGCACAATTTAGTGGCGCTTTTGCAAGGAAGTATACCAGTGTGCCAAAACCTCGGCCAGAATGAGCACCATAAGTACCGTACTGTTATCAAATGATGTAATAACTACTATAACACAATAATAATAAAAATACAATAGTTTTATCGCGTCATTTGTTACAGCAATTAAAAGTCTCTAATAGTACATACGAGGTGAGTGTGTGTACTATTAGAGATTGCCAAAAAATGTACATGATTGTGGGTAATGCAGTGTAGAATGCAAGATGGTGAAAACAGTGTTCAAGTTGTTCACTGCCCTTCAAGATTTCACTGGATAACTGTTACCACCATAAACTGCAAGGCTAATGAAGTGAGGGTGTTTGATTCTTTGTTTTCCTACTGTGACAAGCAGACCATTTCAATCATTAGAAATCTATATCAGACAGGCTCAGAGGAACTCAAAATCACTATGTGCCGGTGTCAAAAGCAAACTGGGAGCAAAGATTGTGGGTTGTTTTCTCTCGCATTTGCTGTTGCTTTAGTGTTTAAGTTAAATCCTAGTAAGATAAAGTTTCACCAAAAGAAGATGAGAGGCCATTTGGTGGACTGTTTCACAAAGAAAGTTATGACGCCATTTCCATGCAAATGATTTCATTACAGTTGTCTCTTAAATTAACAATGATTTTATTTGATTACATTCTGATCACCAATAATAATAATGACATGTATAATGGTTATTACAATCAATCAATGCTTATAAACTATAGCTGACAACTAAATACATGAAGCAATTCCAGTTTCCTTAAAACCATTGATTATGATTTCTGGCTTGTTTTTAACATAGTTACAAGCAGATTCTATCCAAGCTGCACTAAGTGGTTTAACGGTACTCATTTTTAGGTCAATAATCTTCTGTTGACCTTCTTGACGTTGCCGGAGTACTTGACGTGCATACCAAGACTGGAATTCCGTACAAAGCTGATTTTTCACAGCTTTATTAACACTAACATCAAGTGGCTGTAATCGATCGGTACAGTTAGGTGGAACAAACACCACATTAATGTTGTTCTGATCTAGCTGGGTAAGAAAAGCTGAGGTACACTGGGCCTTAAAGTTATCAAAAAATCACTAAGGCTGGATAGTCAATGGCCAGGCCAAGACTCTGCCTCTTTTCAGTAATATACTGGAGTAGGACATTATCAACGTATTCTTTCATAGTGTCTTCATTAGACCAGTGATTAATGGAATATGTTATGTGCCATTTCTCAGGGAAACTGTGCTTCGGTAAGCAACGTGGAGTTTTCCCCTGATATATAATCTGAGGTGGCAAGAGATCACCAGTAAGAGATAAAGCTAAAACAGCAGTGAGCTGCCTTTTGTCATCCTTTCCCACTGCTTCTACCCTCTTAGCTCCTTTAGCTTCCATTGTCCAGTCAGAGGATGGTACAATGCTTAACCCAGTTTGATCAAAGTTGATGATCAGGTCAGCTGGAATTTCATCCATTGTTATTACTTGCTTGATTTCTAGCAAATAATCTTCCTTTACTGCAGCAAAGTTTTCAACAGTCACTTTTGCCTTTGTGGTCGCCTTGCGCTTAACGTAACCCATTCTGTGAAGCAAATATTGTGCCCAGCCTTTATTGAGATCTACTCTTGACAGCATATCTGCATTTTCATGCATCAAAATTCCTTCTGCAGAAGCTATGACCACTGTGGTATTGATACTAGTGCCAGTGGACCTCAGGTATTGAATGTATTCTCTAACCTGCTGATCTAGGTCCTCTCCTATTTTCAGCGGACGTCCGTTCTTTTTCGTTGTGAACCTTGCAAAATCCTCTACACTTGGAATGTCTCCCTCAACACGTAGCTGTCCCTTATAGAGGTCTTTTAGTCGACGAACAGATGTTTCTTTGAGCGGGGGCAGCTCAGCTTTCCGGCGGTATTCTGTGGCAAAGTACCTGATGGTAGCTGTAGTTCCATACTCGGCAGCTCTTCGGGCTATCATCAGCTTTTGCGCATCTGTTAGCATCTGATAAGGTCCTCTACAGGGCTTTTTTCCATCTGGTTTTTCCTCAAGTTTTTCAGTTACCGTCTTGTTGGCACTAGAAATCGCACCAGGCGGAACTGACGAACTCAAAGGCCCTTGGGGATCGGGTAGGTTAGTACTCGAAGATGACACAGAGTCACGCTTGGTACGTTTGTAGTAATTTAAGATTGACATAGCCATTTTGTCACTCCTGTTCGACACTCGGTTCGACACGCTTCCGCAGAGTGCTCATTCACGTGATTGCCTGTAAGTTGGTGAAAAAAAACTTTGGCGAATTGCTATTGATTCGCCAAATTCACCAAAGTTTTTTACCGCCAAAGTTTTCTTCCGTACGGTAGTTGTTTGGTTCCATCACTCAAAAAGAGAGGATAAGGCAATCTGGCCATGTGAGTAGAGCTGGAGCCCATGGTTTGGCCAGTCCAACCACTTTTCAGCTACTTGAATATTGTGAAAAGATCAAGACACTCTAATAGAACAGTGACCGCGATATACTCTAATAGAACAGCCATCACAATACTTTAATAGGGTGTTTGGCAGAATATAGCCACTGTCCTAATTACACTACTTGATCTAAGCTAGTATAGCTATGTTGTACTTTTCCAAAAGTTCCATTGAATTATCTGCATGATGTTGCACTAATTGTTCATTTATGTCTTGCATTAGCAATTACAATCAAAATTGCTTCCAATTCTCAAAGAACTAAACATTCACTTTAAGAAACATCGTGGAAGTAAAATAATCAGCTAGACATGAAATTGAAGTAATTGTACAATAGCACAAAGTTACCAGGATATATTCTTGATGTAAACAAAAAAGGAGAAAGAGACTGCATGTATAAAATAGTCTCCAAATATATAATGCCATTTCAGATCAACTATTTTCACAAATTTGTCTGGGAGAGCATGCCCATGGATCCCCCTAGGTTCATATATCATATGAAAATAACCTTTGATTGCATGACCTCCTTGGATGGCCTGACCACTCAAAATCTCTGGACTCCAGCCATGTAGTCAGAGCATGTGTTAGTCATGCAATTGATTTTTGCAATGTATTGATGCCATTCGTTTCAATGATGTGGTATGTGATGGTTTACCAATGATGAATTGTTATTTCAAAAAAGTGGGACCGTAGAAACAAAAGGCGATGAAACCAAAAGGCAATGAAACCAAAAGGCAATGAAACCAGGGAGGTCATCTACAGCTATACTAGTGGACAAACGTATAATCCGTACTTTGGTCATGGCAATGCTATTGACAGGCTGTATAACACTGAAGTAGTGAATAAATGACCCCTACTATTTTTATGACCCGTACTCATTTGTAATACTTGTAATGCTATACCAATGAGTGATCACTGAAATATTTATATGGAGGGTATGAAAACAGTTATTGGTTTTATACTTCCTATTAAGCTCCAAATAATCACACTTTTTTTTAGCAGTGCATGTAACTTAATTTCACTGCTCCCACAGTTTAATTTCTTTACTAACCAGCAATGGTCATTTCTATAACATAGAGAAGACCTGATGGTCCTGTCAAATAGAGTTCTAAAACTTACCCGATTAATCAACCAGTTATTGTTAATGAATTCAGTTATCAGTTTTTTTCTCATAACCAGATAACCAAGATCTCTAGCTAATATTTTACTCAAAATGTATGGTTTGGGTACTCTTTTCATTGGTGTCACACTTGTTGTAGGGTTTAGCTTTACATATAAAGGCTTCCCTCATCCTAGGAGAGAATGTCTATTTCCCCGCACATTGGTAATGATGCCATCTGATTCCGTGATAGACAACTACTACAGGACACATTAAATGGAGTATATATGCACAAATATGCAAGTTGATGAAATGAGCTTCTAGCTACAGCCATTTCTTGTTGCCTATTACTGTACTTCGGCTATGCACTACTAGTATAATACACTATAAATTTTTTGTTAAGTTTAGTTATCTGGATAACCAGCAGTTATGATTTGCCTAGTAACCAGTTATAAAATTTTTCCCAGTTTCACAGCTCTACTGTCAAGTATGATTATCATCTGAAGTGCAATCCTGGTCAGACCCAGATATCATATGCTATGGTAGTAATGTACATGAAGGATTGGGCTTTTTGACCAATGATATTTCCCAATGACCAGTGCCCTTTTTTGTCATGGCAGCTTGGCAATATTGGTTAGACATAATCAAACCCAAATGTGCCTTAAGGGTATACACCCCCTAAGGGTACAGGCTTGATTACTTCACTATCCAATGCTGCTTTGGTCCGAGATGTGCCCATTTGCCAACCACGGCACCTACAATACATGGACCATGTTTAACCTCCTGTTTTTCTTTACCTATCATGTATGTGTTGATTCGTGGGTAGTGCATTATAGTTTCTACCATGTCACAAGGATTGTCCGTAATAACGGGATTGATTGCAGAGAAGCTTCTCATGCAGTTCTTTGTTTGTAACACTATATAATTGGTGGAACATAACCCACATTGCTTTTCATTGATAGTTGGGGCAATTAAATTCTGGCATCATTCTTTCCTTGCATGCACTGATTCACCAGTCCAGTAATGAATTGTGATTGTACTAAAAAGTAATTAAGCAAACAAGTTTACTGAAGAGTTTGAAATTTTGCATTTGACTAGGGATAATAGAAATAAAAAAGTAATGAAACAAGGGAGGCCATCTATACCAGCAGCCATAGTAGTAGACATTTAATTCTTACTTTAGTCACAGATGCAGTATATTATTGACAGGCTGTATAGCTAACTACCGTACTGTATCATTAAATGAGTGTTAGACTAATAGGTAATAAATAATTTTGCTTGTAATTTTAAGTTGACATACCTACTTTTTTGAAATTTAATTGCAGAGACTACACTACCTCATGATGAGACTGCCAAAATAAACAAGACCAGGAAATGTACTAAAGCACTTCACTCAAGTTCAAAAGATAGAGTAATAAGCTTAAGTGTCTCAAAGATCACATTAATTACAAGCATTGTGTTGTTGATAGCTGTAGTTGTGCTACTGTTGTTATTCATGATCTCTGTCATGTTGGAGATAAGAAAAATGTTCCCTGCAGCTTGGCAATGCACCATAATTGACAGCAATGTTATATCTGGAACACATTTTGTTCAAGAGAAAGAGCAAAGTCTGGAAGAAGGCTTATGGATTAAAAAACTAAACCACAGAATAGTGGCTCCAACTATTGTATCCGTATCCAATTTCACAATAAATGACTACATAGAACATTCTTTTGAGTTGTTTGCTTTTGAAAGAGGATATAAAGTGGCTTTTGGTGTTGAAGTTGATAATGACTATTTATATGTATCTGTCCATCCTGTGAGGGGCCCATATGATGATGAGCTACAAGAGTCTGGTTATTGGCCAATGAATGGAGCATTTATAATAGAACTGTTAAACCAACACAGTGACATTGACCATTACAAAATAGTCTACTTGCTAAAGGACAACCTTTGCAGTGAATGTTCGAATAGATTAACAGGAGACACAATTTATTCATTTTTATTACCTTTTGTTTCCCTAAACCAACTAATTGGTAATGCTCAGTATCATGCAAATGGTAACCTATTCCTTAGAATTTCTTATAGCTCTTGTTATCCATGTGTTCACCTTACAGAAGTGATACAAGCATTGATAATTGCATTAGCTTTGGACTTGGCATCTATTTTTGTATTGCTTATGTTTACTGTATTTTGTAGAACCTTAATAAGGAATTCCCACCTTTTCATTAGGTTAAACTTATTATATGTGGTGATATTTGATGTAGCTATAGATACAATAGCATCATTTGTAGTGATGCTGTTGTTGTTCTATTTAAACGACACCATTCATTTCACTATGGAATCACATGTTATCTTTTATCACACTGTCCCTGTAATTTTGTGTGCCACAGAAAGGGCTACTTATTTTCTTGCATCTTCTAGTGTAGTGGACAGCTATCCACATGGAATGAAAGGGTTGGTTATTGTAAGACCATTTTGGCTGTTATTTGCTATAGAGCTCTTCTACAGTAATCCTGTTATAAACCCCATAGTGGTATTATGCATAACCTTTATTACTATCTTTGTTGTAAATGTTTATGGTTTGTTGAGTTTTAAATGACGTGTATAATTAGAAAAAGTTGTAGCAGGTGGATTATATTTCAATTTACACATTGTGTATTATGTTTTTAAAAACTGACAAAACCTGTGCACATCACATATCATTGTAATACATTTGTGTTTATTTATTGAACAATTGTTGTACAAATTTTTTTTTTTTTTACAGTGAACACCTTGTTAAAGTTACATGTGTTTTCCATTGCTTGATATATATATATAAAACAAAACAGCCTAGCTGTTTCAAGGTGAGGGTGGTGGGGTGGGCACAGACTGGTTCAAAATGGCTGTAGATGATAATTCTGAAGGCACACAGCCAAATAGCAGCTGCATGGTCATGGGGCAGCTTATAGGCTGAAATCTCACAAGATAAATGCAAATCACATCATACTTATCTGTACCAAATGTTTCAATCCAGTCCCTGGGCATCAGAGAGCCATAGACAAGTCTGTCACCAATTTAGGCCATCTGAAAACCTAATGCGACCAACCCATTGTGTGTTATACTTCCCATTGCAGACCCAATGAGTTGAATGCAATAGACTGGAAGTTGTTAGTCTGATGGTGCAGCAACTTTGTGCCTCGCCTTTGACTCTTGCAGCCATATAAGCAATGTGGTTGATTTAATATTTTTGCAGATGCAGCCATGAGCCATTACTACACTTCTCTTGAGCCAGAATTTAAATTAGTTAACATTGTGCATAATCAGTTGAGTAGTATTTCAGATGCATATCATGAGCCATTACTACACTTCTCTTGTTAAATGTTTTTCAGCTTCTTAATAGAGCAATCATTCAAGAAATATTATAGATTTTACCTATGAAACAGGGTGATAGAATCAAATAAACTATACTATAGTGTGGGCATGGAATTTTTTCTTGAAGTAATTGAATATTGAAACAATTCTTTAACCCATTTCACAACAGTAGCCTCAGAAATTGATCCCTTGTTTTGCTGCATGCATGGGCTTTGTAAAACTTAGCAAAGCATATTTTATATCAGCATACTATAGTATGTACAAGTTGAGCTGGATCTTGAAAAACAGCTAAAAATTAAATGTGATTTTTTTCTCAAGAGAGTTAACATTTCAGCCAACCAGATGATAAGATGTGACAGCAAAGGTGTCAACAACAGACTCGCAGTTTGGCTCCATTACAAGTTTGGGAAAGAGCCATAATAGACATTGCACTTTTAAGGCCTCCCATAGGAAATGTATGATGAAAATTTTGATTGGCCGTAGATATTAAAGATTTCAAAATATTTTTAGCAGGTCAAGCAGTGCTACAAATAAACCAAATTTCAAGATCGTGTGTTATTGCAGCCATGAATTATTAAATGTTTTTGAGGATCCAGCTCAACATGTACTTACTATATGTTACAGTATAATTTTAATAATGGATTTCCTCATGCGACTGGCAAACACTGTGAAAAAAGAGGAATATAAGATGGTATATCTAATGGCTTAAACTATACAAATAATCTCAGTATAGTCTTGCATTATACTAACTATCTTATACTTTAGTATAAACCCCATCTTATATTATGGGAAACAGATTATACTTTAGTTTAATACACATTCTTTGTATGGCTTTGTTTACTTAACTAAATGTGATAACTTTTTAGCTTCACCATCAGATCTCATTATTGTCTTATTTTTAGCTTCACCATCTCATTATCACCATCCCATGTGACTTAAGATTTTTTTACTGTACCAAACAAAGTCATGATGATTTTACAATAAGTAGCTACACTTCTGTTAATCACTATATCTAGCTAACTAGCTTCAGTTTATTGTGATAATTTCATACACACACATTTTCATATGGCAAAGCATATAATACCATTATTCAATCTAAGAATCTAGATTTTCTTGCACAGTTAGCACACCTGCAAAACTTCGTAGTAATGCTTGTCTAAAATTGAAGGAGTCAGTGGCGTGCGCATGCGTATTAGGTGCAATTAAGTCGCCATCTTTGTCGCTATTGTTGTATCATAGGCTGTAAATGTGAGTGATATGGTGGTGGCGCTCGGACGGTGTATCTCGCGGAGAGAGTGTGCGCGATCGGCGCCATCGTCCAATGAGCCACGATGATAGTTATGGACCACAACTGTACATCCCTGCTGGCCTGTCACAGTAGTGGTGATGTGGCGCGGCCAAGTGGACAATTCCTTCAATGGCAGCCATCAAAAACAGCTCTAGATGAGTAAGTATTAGACTAAAATGATAGCTTGTACGATAGGTTTAGCCGTATTAAATTGTTTATTGTGTATCGTATGACAATGGCCTGCAAATGATTCAACTTTGGTGTTGCTGTGTACGTATTACATGTTTTATATCCTGTTATCTCAGCTTATGGCGGATGACGAGTGGACACAGTTCATAAGCCATCAAGGGTAAGAGTATGCATGGTCTGCTCTTATGATTTTGTATATTATCTCTTCAGAGGTACAGTTTCTTGTCGAACCTCTTGGTTCTACAGGCTGTCAGCGTACAACATCTGCAGTGTTAGTTTCCTTCAATGGCAGCTGCTTCCTTTAAAGAATCTGGTAGCAACCATGTGTGGACTTTTTGGTTTTTTTCACGGAGTTGTTCAACATCATCTTCTAATTACTTACAGCTGTAAGTGCATTAAGTCTGATTGTGTTTTTATTCATTTTCTTTTCAATAGGGTAGGAATTACAGACTTGGTCTCAGTTCTAGGAGATTCTTCGTATTGCTAACATCTGTAAGTAAGTACACTGAGAGTGTCCAGTATACATTTATATTTACCTTCGTTTAGGTTTGTGGAAACTGGTCTCATTTCTTCTGGGAACCGGTCTCATTTCTTCATGTTTTTCACTACTTTTTATCAACAGCTGACAGCTGCTATCTCGTCTGGCACTGTAAATGAGTTGAGTGCTTTCAAGAACCTGTTCCATCTTGTTTGTCCTTATTTCACTGACCATGCTCGTATTGCTAACAAAAGTAAGTTCACTGAGAGTATGCAAATTATATTATATTTAGTCTTGTTTCAGTTGTACTTAGTGATTACAAGATTCTTGGACTTGGTTATCAGTGTATCAGATGCTTCTTGTGAGCTTACGTACACATTAGCCCAACAAAGTCACATACTAAGTGGCTGTTTTATGTCTGGTTAGACTCACTAATAACACCTGTAAGTACACCAAGTAATCCAGAATATGAATTATGTTTGCCTCCATTTAGGGTTGTGAGACCTGGTCTTATCAGACTTGTCTTAGTTGTACATGGATTGTCGGTCTCAGTTTTAAAAGATTGTTACAAACTGTAAGTACAATGATTGTTCAGTATACGCATTATATTTACCATCTTTAATAGAGTTGTGGGATCTAGCCGCCGTTCTACATGGTAATGCTAGGTTTCCAGACAAGGTCTCGGTTTTATGAGATTCTTATCGTTACAAACTGTAAGTCCAACGATTGTCCAGAATAAACATTATATTTACCATCTTTGTATTAGAGTTGTGGGACAGTTCTACCAGACGGCTAACAGATTGTCATAGAGTTCTACATAGTGATGATAATACAGGTAATTTGTAATGGAACTTGTGAATTGTATTTACTGTCTTACCTGCTGCAGTTGGATAAAGACTGATAAATGATGAAATTGATTTGATACTGTCATGGCCAAGGAGACATTGATTTACTAGCTGTACCTATTGTGGTTTAACATATTTACAGAATTAAATTCATTACAAATATAATTATAGAAGTTATTTAATTAAGGTAGCCACAGATTATAGGAAAGTAAAAAAGTACAGTAGTATAGTAGCCAATATATGGTTGAAATAGGCTTAGTATAGTCTGATAATACACCGCACTATACTAGTGATTTAATCTCTAATATATGACCATCTTAAATGTATTCAGTAAGCTTGTTATAGTAAAGTCCTAATCTATTAATATATACTGTACTATTTCATTCCAATACTAACATAATAAGACTGTTATAGACCTTATTATTCTGAGCTTTTTTCACAGTGAAATGTATGTGTGTGCTTTTTTATCTACCCTACTTATATCGCCATTGGGAAATTAAAGGCCACAGAGTGTCTATTTGTAATGCAAATGCCATCTACAGTGTCCATGCCAAAAAATCCAAACTGTAAAAATAGGTATGGCCTTCAATCCAAAGGTTGTTGCAATGATGTTAATTTTGATCGTGACATCTCTACTGAACAGCAGTCATGTGATCATGATGCTGTCATGATTACAATTTATTGCCATTAACATCATTATAAACATATTTTGGCTAACACGTTTGATTCGAAATGGTGCACTGGGGCACCCATCTCATCTTTGCTGTTTTAACATGGACACTTTATGCTTGAAATTGTAGGTCTACGGGCTTGCTTTTATGTGTCTAGATTATATTTTCTATATTGTGCAGTGTCATTCAAATTAACTTTTACCATTTTAAAGCTTTTTGCACTCTAATACAATAGCGATGAATAGTTTTCATTTTGTATAGAGCTGTTAAAATGTCAGCTTCACTTAATATAAAGTACATTCACAAAACCTATGGAAGTAACACAATGCAATGCAATATTCATAAAATTACACCACAAAAATAGATCATGTGCATTTTGAAGCAGATTTTATATACATAATGTAACTCATCTGTATGTACTGCCTGTCTGGATATTGTATTGCTATTGTTGTTTTATATATATTTTACAAGGCTATAGTTAAGATCACGTTTATTGTAGATGTATATTTCAACTATGGTAAACTTCTGATGTTTGTATGTACTCTTGAATTTTAGATGAGAATCCAGTGCTCATGTAATTAGTTTGCCTGTGCTGTAAAAAAAAAGCTTTCAAGACAGTGTGTGTATGTGTGTTATACTTTGACAAGCTTTGCTGACTTTTCTATGTAATAATCTTCACATACAGCATTGTAGTGTATTTAATTATGATGACACTATAATTATTATACGGTACAATTTATGACATTAGCTATGTACTAACACTATAACCAGTTCAGTGTGGATTCTGAATTTCATCGAATGAAAATGTGTACAAGCATATTTAACTTCTATGCATTTTGCATGGTATGCTGTAAAACACTTCTTTATACAGTAAACTTTCTTCATCAGTCCATCACCTATATTAATCAGTTGTGGTCGAGCAAAACATAGCAACCGGCATTTCATGCTAATGGACAATTTGTCACTAATTTTTCCCAAACCAAAATCATTGAGAAATTTAGTTGAAAATTAAGGACATGGGGCATGAATATAATTGTTGGCTTGTCACAAATAACAGCAGCTGTCACTGTATCACAGTACCATCTGAACAACTTAGATACAAAGAAAGTAAAGGATAGACAATATAAGTCCCTGAAACTGCATGAAACCTAGAAAGTGAAGGAGGAAAACTCCATGCAGAGGTAACGCCTGAAAGCTGTGATGTATAACCTCAAAACTAAAGGATTTCCTTTCATTTAAATTATGAGATTCTGGTACTACATTGATTTCCCAGTGACTGTATTGATAAAATTGAAAGTAAAATCATGTGACGTGTCAATCAAACAATTAGCCATTGCATGGGTCAAACAGTCCTGGAACACCTCAATGATGTCAGCACTTGACTGATCAGATTATGTATTATTCGATTAGAACATTTTCATTACATTACCATCATTGACTTGTTTAGGCCTGCATCAAATATATAATAATTAAAAGCATAATAGGCTGGAGTGCAATGCCAACATTTACAAAAGCGTCTCCAGAAAATTAAAAACAGCATTCAACTGCAAATGGTTCTTTAACTGGTTTCCTTGATATTCTTTTAAGGTCTTATGGGGTAATTGAAGTGTTTAGTATTTACAGATTTAATTTTAAATGTAGAGAACCCACAATAATGCCTGTAGAAAGGAGCAAAGCATTTACATTTTTGTGAACTGACCTACCACTGATGATAGAATTCCCTCAACATTTGTCAGCAGCAGCTAGATAATGCCTAACTACACAATATCATGCATAGATCTTTCACTTGTTACATGCATGCTTATCAGATTGGTTATTTGTGGGTCCCTTTTCTCCAAAATTGTTAAATATACTTAGATACTGACTTACATTTACACATTGTCACACTATGCAATATGGCTATATACAGAGTCTACTGTGTCATCATCATGCTAAGTTCTACATTCTATGTATTGTGTACATAAACTCTACCTATATGGTATTTACTTGCTCTGGGGTGCTGCCACCAGCACATGTTGTTGTAGGACTGTTGAAGAGCCATTTGGTTGTGATAAACTATTTGGTTGTGATAAACCATTCGGTTGTCATAGCTGGGTAAGTAGCTACTGGAGTGAAGTAACAGCGGAGAAACTGTACTGTAATTTACTAATGGAACAGTAGATTTAGAGGAATATATGGAATTGCTCACAATTGTAATGTTGGCCTCTTCAGTAATAAGATTATCGCCAGCATGGGAAATACTAATAGCCTCATTTGTGGGAATGGCCACAAGATCAGGTGGTCCTACTGCAGTGTGAGGTTGACTTGTTACAAGTTTTTTATTTGTACACACTTTATGGTATTCACTCTCATCATGTGACTGGCAGTGGAAGATGAACCTAGTCAAGTCCTGGTAAACCTGACCACAAACACAACAATGCATTTTGTCAGTTTGGTGACATGGCACATGGTCAGCTGGTGTAGAATTGGTTTGTCTGAAAAAACATGTTTTGCAGTTTGGACAATAGTATAATTGCTCCCCAACACAAGAATCAGTTTGTTGGTTTGGGTAAATAAACCCACTCCCACAATTTGTACACTGAATTTTAATCTGTTGATATTCAACTTCTCTGTAGTTGTTATATGAACAGTTGGCCATTGACTGTAGATCTGACAGTTTCACACTCGGCTCTGCTGTAAGTTTACGAGGCAGTTTACTATAGTCTAAAGGAGCAGAGTAATGAGTTATATAACAATCATCTTGTTCCTCTGATGAGGACCTTGCACTAAAGTAAAAAATGTCTTCAGGATTTGTGAAATCAATATTTGCCAATTCTTCAGCATATCTACTCATTGACATATCTAATAATGAATCAGACAACATTCTGAATAGTTATCAATTAAAATTATAATTGCACACACTTTGTAATACTTTGCTGGCAGTCTAGCAAACCACTCAATTCATACATTAGACTTAGTATATACCATACAAGTAAATACAAATTTCATAGTACATGATATCATGGCAGTACCAAAGTGCAACCAACACCGCTGCAAGCTGCAAAGTACCAAAGTGCAACCAACGCTGTTGCAAGCTGCAAAGTACGCTTAATAACCTTTGGTTTAATTTCTTTATTGCTACATTAGCCACAAAGCAAAACATTTTCACTTATACACATACGTCACTTACTGTGCTCTTGGTAATACTTTTTCAGTGAACTTTGACCAACTGTGTAGTATTATGAACTGACTGAAAACAGACAGATAATGGTCTTCAAGTTGCCAACCTCTAGTAATCCTTAAAGGGCTTCTCTAGCCAATTAAGGTCATACCAACAATAAGACCTACACACCTATTACTCAATGAGACATTGCTTTGTTTTGTGGCCAGTCATCTTGAGTCATGATAACTATTATGAAGTACACCCTACCTTCAACAAACACAATGCATGAGTTGAATAGCATCTTAATCTGCTCACAGAATAAAGCTTGAACTTACCAACTCCAGGACAGTTCTCTGTCATCAGGTAGCATTTGTACAGCTTTAGGATAATAAGAAAATCAGTCAATTGTCGGGTATATTAAAAAGTCCTATTACTTAACTTGATAGCTAGTACACATTTGTGTGCCCCCTGTCATTGACAAAAATTGATAATAAATAAATAAATAAACATATTCTTTTTGGCTGACTAGCAAGTGAATGAATTGGTTAGAATTAGCTTAAGGGAGAAAAGAATTCCACAGTATAGTATCTTGTTGGTCTGTTTGCTTAATAAGCATAACCTTGTCTTTTTGGTTGTTTTTTGTCTCCATGACAGTGACTCTAGCCTACCTGGTTAGGCATAGGATACCGTAATTCGCTTTATTTTCATGCAAAAAATTTTCGTGTAAAAATATTTTTGTATGATTTAAGTAAATGACTGCTCTATTAGAGTAGTTCGATCTTGCATAAAAATTTTAGTGCAAGAAATTTTCGTGCAAATTTTGTATACGAAAATTATTTTACAACGAAGAAAAAAGCAAATTACGGTAATTAGTTTATAATGTTTGTACATATGGTAAGCCAAAATACTCAGCCAACACTAGTATACTGATCATATCTCTCCAGGCATTCATTCAATTTCATATTCTACAGAAACACACACATCCTGTTTTTTTTTGTTTTGTTTTTATCCTCCGGCCCTAATGGCACTCCCTTCCTCCCACACATCTCTATAGAATGCTAAGGAAGTATTTGAAATATTAGTTATAACCTACAGAAAAGAACCTACACAGAACCTACAGCATCCTGGTTGATTGTTTAGCTGGTAAGTAAGGCACTATATGTAGTCAGGAAGTGGTAAGTTACTTATAAAGGTTTAAAATAACTAGCACATTCATCAAGTGACATATGGGACTTTAATGTAGTGACATTTGGTCACCATCATCAGGATCCTGCCTTTCTCAACTTACTTGGCCTTCCATTTACACACGACTCATCACCATATCATTGTTATTTCTGTATGACTTGATGCATCACCGAACTTCGATTACTTTTGATGATCACTTTAAATTTAATTGTAACAACACAAGATCTCATTCTAGGACACTTATGACTAAATCATCGGTGATTAATGCATATCGTTACTCTTTTTTTGTACATATAGTTTTCTTGTGGAACAAATTACCAGCTTCTGTATGTAATGTAAATTCACGTAAGGTTTTTCGTTCTGCTGTACTTAATCATTTTGCATGTATATAACTTCTAGTTTGTTTTTGTTTTTTTTTGCGTTATGTAAATATTTTTGTAGTTTGTGTTGTGTCGTTATTATTTGTTTGGTAGTGTTCTTATAGGCTCTTTAGCTTTTTACTCTCCCCTGTGAATTTTCACAAATTAATAAAAAATCAAATCAATGTAGTATTGCATGACACCACTATAAATACCAGTTGACTTACTACAGGAAGCACACTTAGTTTCTGACAAATTTGACTTTGCAGTCACTGACTTGATCTGATTTTCATCACAATGACATAATTGAAACCACAACTCCATACTAAATTGGTTTCTTTCTATGATCTTTTTGCTTACTTGAGTTATCCACTTGTCGAGTGCCCACCATTAGATTGACAAAAGTGTGCAATGAGTGAAAGTTAACATTTACTCATGCACCTTGCATGTTTCCAAGGTATGTATGTAAATGTGTTATCAGGTGTGTGCAGGAACTAATTCAGAAGGAGTCCATAGTTCCTACGCTTTTGAAGATTAAATAGAGCACTTAACTATACTCTAATAGAATATACATGTACTCTAATAAACTGTCGACTGCATTCAGAGTTTTCATCAATGTATAAGTGCAACATTCCTTTCAATTCCAAACTTCCACAGGAGGAGATTCAGATGCTGAATGAGTTAGACCAGAAATTTCCTACTATAAGTGATTCTGATGAGCATTCCCTCACCTGGTAATATAAACTGATAATTCTTTGAGAACATTTGCAACATAGATTAATGTTGACGGCTGCAGTTGCACTTTTAGTGTTTTTGCATCAATATCACAACTTCTGGAGGTTGCAGTCTGTTACGCTCCCCACACCCCTTGAAATCCAGCTTACAATAATCTTAAACTGCGCATGTGTGCTGTTTTTATCTTGTACCCTCTGTATGATGATGTTAGTACTAACACTGCCCCTAATAATGATCCACATTGTTAATGTAAACAAAAACTGCTAGAAACTGATGATGATCACCATCTTTTAACATATGAAGCAATTTACAATGCATACATGCATAACTGTAAAGTTTAGGCAAGATTACCAGCCAGATTCAATTTCAGAAAGCTATATACCTCAAAAAAATTCTCTGTGAGCATGCCTCCAGACCCACTACATAGAGCATACTGCTCATTCTGAGTGTGCTTGACCAGTTACTACTTTTCTTAACCTTTCAGCACCCGTTGTGAAATCATACATAGGTCTGCATAGTGAGGGGATTTCCAAGTGTCTCCTTATTTTCTAAGGAAACAACAGGAGCCAAACAAGTCATTAGTTTAGTCTTATCAAAAAAATTGGCTCCACTCCTTTTACAATGCTTTTATGGGTACTAAATGCTTTGTTTTAGCACATTTAAATGTTCCAAAAATACACAATGTGATTACTGTATACATTACTTCTAGAATCTCTGGTAGAAGGGGATCTGGGAACACACACACCATGTAGCTTGTTTGTTAACTTAAAAGATGCTTAAAATTATACTAGAATTAATGTCATATATAGTTGCAACAGGAAACATTTCAACCCAAAACATTAATGTGGCTAACCAGTGAATAAGTGGTTCAATACATCAAGTCAGCATAAAATTTGAACTTTAAGCAATTGGCATAGTTAGAAACAATGGTGGGTTAGCAGTGCACAGATCAAGAAGGAGTTAATAAAAGTTTAAATGAAGTCTATTCTATTAGAGGTTACTCATGACCACCTCTCACTGATTCTTTGGAGACATTAGACCTTCCCTTGCTATATCTGTCTTTTCATTGTCTATACTTAAATTGCAATTACACCTGTAGCTGTCTACCTAGCATAGCATCTACTAGCTAGCACTTATATAGCACACAGTGAAATTTAATACTTTGAGGGGTGTTCTACATCCCCTAAACCTGCCCTTGGGCCATACAGCTACTATTTACACAAGCGCAAAATAAGTTAGACCTTTGTTCCAGTGAATTCACAGCCATTGCACAAAATAAAAAATTGTGATAGTGCAAGCATATTTATTGCACAGAGAGAAAGAGAGAGCAGTTATGTAATTTGATACAAGAATTGCTCCATTTCATGACAGTTCATCTCTGACCCACACATACAGTCCACACTTATATTGAAGTATATTCCATTATGACACTGTGGTACAATATGTGTACTAACATTACACACATGACCAGTTCTGTATTTCTGAATTTCACAACACATTAATTCTTTTGTATTTTCTCCATACATGGTCACAGTATGCAGTACACATGACAGTTAAAATATAATGTACCAGTATTTGTACAGTAAGTTGTTTACTATGGAGCAAACATGATTACTGGTACATAGTTTATGCCAACAGACAATTTGTCACTAATTCTTTCCCAAACCATAACAAGAAGAATTTAGTTGAAAATTAAGGATATGGGGAATGAATATATTTGGTGGCTTGCCACAAATAACAGCACCTATTGTTGCATCACCGTACCCATATCCCACCCAAATGGCTTGGATGAAGAAGCAGGCAAGGCCTGGACAATACTGGCCCCTGAAACTACAAGTAAGGCTAAAGGAGAAAAACTCTAGAGGAAAATGCTTGAACAATGTTCTAAAGTCAAGAATTTTCCGTCTTTTGATTTGTGAGATTCTGGTATATTGCCGAATCAGAATTCATACTAAAATTAGAAAGTATACTGAGCACTTAGCCACAATACATGGGTCAAGTAACAGTCCTGGAACACCACATCAGTGACTAATCAATAGAAGATTTACAACACATTACTAATACAATAGTAAAAATAGCTCAACTCACATATAAGGCTTCTTAAAATTATGTACTCATCTGACAATTAAAGCAGACCAGAGTATCATTACTACGTATAACAGTTTCCTTGTGTGCATTAGCTACCTTACCTTGCCTGCAACCTGTCATATTGTAAAGCCTTCCATGTTTTATAAAAGGCTCTACAGAAAATTAAAGAGCAGTCTTCACAATGTAGAAATGGTCCTTAAATGGCTTCCTCAATATTAAAGGATCTTGCTAGGAAATTGAGGTGTTTAGCATTTACATTTGATTTAATTTTAAATCTATTGGAATGAATAGAACACACAATAATATTTGTAGAATCATGTGGCTATTAAATACATTGTTAAGGAGCAAAGAGTTCATGTTATTGTAAACTGACCCTCAGCAGCTAGTTATTACCTAACTACTTAATACCAAAGACCTGTGATATGTTATTATGAGATTGGATTATATGTGAGTCCCTTTCCTCACATTATGTAACTTGTCATACTGATAGTTATTGACTCATATTACATTTTGTCAAACTATGCAATAATAATATAGGGTCTACTGTACGTGTGTCATCATTGATATGTTCTACTTCTACGTAAAATGATATCTATACCACAGTATTATTTACTTGCTCTAGAGTGCTGCCACCAGCACATGTTGTATTAGGACTGTTGAAGAGCCATTTGTTTGTGATAAACCATTTGGTTGTCATATAGCTGGGTAAGGAGCTGCTGGAGTGAAGTAACAGTGGAGAAACTGTACTGTGGTTTACCAATTGAAATGAGGAATATATGGGATTGCTCACAATTGTAATTTTGGCCTCTTGGTCGCATGGCACATGGTCAGCTGGTGTAGGATCAGTTTGTCTGAAAAAACATGTTTTGCAGTTTGTACAATAATATAATTTCTCCCCAGCACAAGAATCAGTTTGTTGGTCAGGGTAGATAAACCCACTCCTACAGTTGGTACAATGAATTTTAATCTGTTGATACTCAGTTTCTCTGTTAGCCATTGACAGTAGGTCTGACAGTTTCACACTCGGCTCTGCTATAAGTTTATGATGCAGTTTGCTGTAATCTATAGGAGCGCTAGCAGAGTAATGAGTTGAGGGCCGTGCACTAAAGTCAAATATGTCTTCAAGATTTGTAAAATCAATATTTGCCAATTCTTCAGCATACTTACTCATTGACATATCTAATAATGAATCAGACAACATCTTAAAACACTCTGAATAGTTATCAATTAAAATTATAATTGCAAACACTTTGTATTACTTTCGCAACAAGCTGTTAAATAAAATATTTAAAACCAACTCAATTAACATATGCCATAAAAGTAGATGCAGAAGAGTACAGAATTACATAGTACATGATATCATGGCAGTGCCAAAGTGCAACCAACACTGCAGTACTGCTGAGTATGTTTTAGCTAATAACCTTTGGTTTAATTTCCGTGTTGCACAAAGCAAAACATTATTTCACTTATACACATATGTCACTTACTGTGCTAATACTTGTTCAGTGAACTTTGACCAGCTGTGCAGTGATACAAACTGACTGAGAACAGACAGATAATGGTATACGTACATCTTGGTTTGCCGACCTCTGCTAATCCTTAAAGGGCTTCTCTAGCCAATTAAGACCATACCACCAATAAGACATACGTATGCATATTACTTAATGAGACTTTCCTTTGGTTAGTGGCCACTGCATCATAATCCATGAAGTACACCCTGCTCACAGAATAAAGCTTGGGCTTACCAGCACCAACTGACAGTTCACCAGTTGTGGTTGTACAGACTATACTATAGGACTCTATTATGAGCAGTACCAAAATTTCATGTCATTAAAATAAAAATAAAAGAGCTTGACTCAGTCGACTGTTGGGTAATATTAAAAGTCCCATATTAGTACATAAACACTTGATGGCTAGTACACATTTTCTTTCTAGCTGACCAGCAATTGAATGAAGAGCTTAGGTGAGAAAAGACTTGTACACAATAATTATAGTCTCTTGTTGGTCTGTTTACTTAACCTTGTTTTTAATACATATATAAATAATTTATATGTATGCATAATATGTCTTCATGGTCATTACCATCACAACAACATTAGTTTTAGTGACCAGTGTTGCCTACATGGCTAGGCATAGCATCAATGATAATTAGTTAATTACAATGATAATTAGTTAATTACAATGTTTGTACATGTGGTATATAAGTCATGAATTCAGAATGGAAATAAACTGAGTTAACCTTTAGAACACTAGTGCACTATAGTGCTTGTCATCTCTCTAAACACTAAACTTCAGTTTGATCCAGTCATGTATTCCCTTGGTACACATAGCAACATGTTGTTTGTCATGTTTAATAAATAGCTAAGGGGTCACTATAGGTCAATTGACTTACTTGAATAAAATTTAGCGACAGGATTCATGCCTGACATTAATGTGTAAGCACCATGCAAGTAAGTCAACCACAGTTTCTGCTAACAGGTCAAGGAGAGATTAGCTAATTATAATAGTTTAATGAACCTAAATAAAATCATATTAGCTACTAGGTACATTCCCTAAATCTGAGTAGCTCATTGTTTACGTGTTGCCCATCATTCATCACACAAAACTGTGATTTGTACTCATTGCCTAAGCACGCACACAAAGCTTTAACCACATAGTAGCCATCAACTACAGTAGAGCAACTCTTAAAGGACCTTCCAAACAAAGTTAGAATATGCTGATGTTGTCTGGGGGCTGAGCTATGTTGGTGATTGTCAGATGTTAAAATCTGAGTGCATTGCAGAACTATCTAACTTGCAGTATGATGACTGTTTAAGTGTCTCAACATCCCTTCACATTCCTACCGCTGTTATTGAGCTGATATGGCTTACAATATTTTCCATCAAAATGTTAATATACAACCAGATCAATTTTTCCTGAATTACCAAGTGTGACCAGGGGGCACAGTTACAAGATATCCAAGCCGCATGCACAGAAGACTGTCCGCAGAAACTCTTTTGCTATAAGATTTATCAATGAATGGAACCAATTACCTAATGAAGAAGTGTCGACAAACTCTGTAATGATTTTAAAATTAGATTAGATAATTTTATTATTCTTTATTGTAATGAGCAGGCTTTATGCCTTTCCCTGTATAATAAATTTACTTTCTGAAGTCCCTATAGAGATCTACAATGATACTACCTTATTACAGCAAAGTAATCAAAGTATTGAGTGCAGTAGAAATGGTGGTGGTTGAATACTGACCCAGGATGTGCTACACTTTTTTTCTCTGATGGCAAACCTCTACTTTACTTGTGAAATAAAATACACTCACTTTCACAGCACAAAGTATCAACAGATAATATAATATATCATATGTAAACCAAATGATTAATCACTTGTAAACCAAATGATACTACTGTCACGAATTTGCCTTTTTTTCTCGTTGTAAAATAATTTTCGTATGCAAAACTGTATGAAAAGTTCTTACACGAAAATTTTTACATAAGATCGAACTACTCTAATAGAGCAGTCATTTACGTAAATCATGCGAAAATATTTTTACACGAAAATTTTTATCATGAATTTTTTTGCACGGAAATAAAGCGAATTACGGTATCATTTGTAAACCTGTACATATTAGTAATACTGATATGTGAGAACCATTATTGAAACAATGAATTCAATTACAAAACGAGTCCCGGTCACAGCCTTTAAAACAAGGTTGATGATTAACACTTTTGTGGGCATGACAAGAAAGTATTGAGGAGTACAAATATCAAAATATGTATAGTCATGTGTCACTACGCATTTAGATTAATTGCAAGAAAATCAATACTCTAATAAAACATTTAGCTAAGAATGGTATCAACAATTCATCTGTTTCGCTATTAGTATTATAAACTGATTTACCTATTTTAAACAGAGTTGCATACTTCATTCACATAGGTCTAGGCTTTGTTAAGGTAAAAGCTAACTATATCTCAACATGAAGCCCGGAGTGCAAGTCAGTCATCTTTTATTCCATGGTCAAGTATTATTATTTAAACAAAGTAGCATTTATATGGGATAATTTCAAGGTTGAGGTTCCAGTAAATTGTCTGTATATGTGACTGAATTTGACAAAACAAGGCTTCGACGCACAAAGCTTCGTTAGGAGATATGGCGATTTTAAGGAATCATTGTGTAATAACTTCCCAGTGCCTACAGCTGTGCAAACAAAATTTGCACCAATTATTTATCTATTTACTACCTATCACTGAGTGGGTCAGGGGCGTACGGAGGGGGGTTTCCAGGGGTTTCAGGAAACCCCTTTGGATTTTACACAGTACTTGAAACATTAAGAAATTGACACTTCAAGTTTCCAGAATCTGCAATCTGTCATGGAACAGGACACATTTCAAACTTTTATCTTAGTTAAATAATAGTTTCTAACATGATAGCAACGCTTATAGCAACGCTTATAGCATTGTTCTGAATTATGATTTTGGTGAAAAGATCGAGATACTCTAATAGAGCAGTCAGGCAATATAAACTACTCTAATATAACAGCCACTTAGCTGTAGTGGAAACCCCTTTTCAAAATTCCTGCGTACGCCCCTGTGGGGTGTATACATTTCTGATACCCAAAATTTGCCGCCCTGTTTTGGGCAGCTTTTTTTGAGCGGGTAATAATATCACAGGTGGTAGTAATATGGGAGGGTGGGGGGTAGTAATAGGGTGGGAGGGTGGGGTGGGAGGGTGGGAGGTAGTAATAGGGTGGGAGGTAGTAATAGGGTGGGAGGTAGTAATAGGGTGGGGGTGGTGGGTGGGCTTAATATAGGGGTATAAAATGAAGTAAGAAGACGATTGGAATCCAGAGGCCAAGTTTGGGCTCTCCAAGGCCCTCAAATCACTCCAAATTGACTGAGAACACTATTGGCGAGCTCTCTGTGAAGTCCCAGCTCACTACACACCATTATCACAAAGCCATGGCCATTTAATGGCGCCAATCTCCCACTCGTGGCTTTGACAGGGTTGGAAGAAAGCTGCTACAGAAACCAGACTTGCCAGTCCTGAAGGAAGTACAGTGTGGAATATGATAGTGTATTGGACCAGCAATCCATTTCTGGTAAAAACAGAAACCAGACTTGCCAGTCCTGAAGGAAGTATGGTGTGGAATATGATAGACAGACTTGCCAGTCCTGAAGGAAGTACAGTGTGGAATATGATAATTAGGGACCCGCCGATTATGCTGGCATAATAATGAGCATAATAGGAGCATAATGCTAGCATAATAGGCAGAACACTTGTGCATTACCATAAATTCTTGCTTATCAAAATATATATCACAGAAGATCGATATACTCTAATAGAACAGTCAGAAAATAATAGACAGCTGACTGTTCTATTAGAGTATATCGATCTTTTCCGTGACTTGGATTTTGACAAGCAGGGATTTAGAGTCTATGCTTCAGCAACTTACTGTTTTCCCATAAAGTGCAAATTTACTAGAAAAACATGAGAACTGAGGTATAAATATTGAGCATAATTTGAGCATAATAGGTAAATATTGAGCATTAATTTAAGCATAATAGGCAAAATTTTGAGCAGTGCAGCATAGCATAATAGGTAAAATAATGAGCATAATCGGCGGGTCCCTAATGATAATGTATTTGAAACTTAAATTATTAAACATATATAGCATCTATAGGACATCCGCATGTCATGATCAAGTAAGTAGTAATTATTTTTATGTTAGCATATTGCATGCAATGGCCTTAGTTTTGTACTGTAGTCCAAAGGTGTATCTGGGAGGATTTCTGAGGTTTCCAGATACTAGCTAGTTATTAAGATATTCGGGCAATTAAAAATGTTCAGATTGAAATACCAGTCAACTACTCTAATGGAACAGTCACACATTGTAACATTACTTTTGCATAATAATCTAAAAAACATAATATTTCAGAGAGTTTTTAAGACCTGAGGCATGTCCCCAGAATGGCATGATGCCATCCATGTCTGTTGTATACTTCAAACTTCACATATGTAGCTCCACCACTTAATACTAGCCTGCTCCTGATTGTTAAGCAACCTATATCAATCAATTCCTAAATATTATATATTATCATGTTTAAAATGTCAGGCTGTCAGCTTTAAAGATGTTTTGTTACCAGATTCAAGCTTAGCTAAAATCTCTTGGAGGAGCATGGTGTCTTGATGCATGCATAATTATTTACTTAGACATCATTAAAATTAAATCTTTGATTTATTGTTTGACCCAATATATATCTACCCATTTTAGTGTTTATCACAGTAATTATTTTAAAATATTTTAATAATCTTTAATTTAAATTAAATACATTAAAATTTTTACAAAACAATGAGTACATTATTATTGGATTATAAAAAGCAGCTACAAACAATTAATTGTTCTTATATACCTGTGCACATAGGATACATGTGAATTATGGGAGTTCATCAAGTCTGTAGTATTTGACGCTGTTATCACCAGTGTCCCAATCTGCTATACAAACATGAGTAATGGTTTGACAGATAGCTTTGATAGTGAGAGTAGCTTCCTTCAGTCCAATACTAGCATTTCCATGCATGGGCTCCACTGTGGTAATTAATAGATTAATAACAACATCGTCAGTTTCTCCTTTACGAATTTCATCTGGAAGATAACTAGCTGCAATAATCTTTATGGTGAAGGTAGTCTGGTTTACATCATATGGAAATTCTATTGAGTCATTTGTCGCTTCAAAATGTGCTCCACTCCTTGCACTACCATCGTATGCAGTTACATTCACAATTGCTGGACTCTCAAAAGGTGGATAATCTTGTCGGACCAATGAGACATTTGCATACATGGCTAATTCTGACACAAAGAAAACTGCATTTTCATATGAGAATACTCCAGCATTATCATGATAGAAGAATACAACATCAGACTCCATTGAAGTAACACTGTCCACAATGATAGTTATATTAGCAGGACCAAGGTTAGGTTCAGCTTCACAGACTATTTCAGTATCATTAACAGTAACAATTGGATTGTTGCATTCTGATCTGTTAAATTCTGTTGTGAGGTAAACTCTCAAAGGTTTGCCATTACCAGAAGCAGTGGTAGGACCAAACTGGGACCCAGTGATAGTGATATTAGTGTAGTCATCTTTGAAAGTTGAGCTTGGACTAACAGCTTGTACAATAGGTGGTAACAATGATCTAAAGCCATTAGTTTGTAATACAGACACTTCATCAACTGTTATCAGAATATCGTGAGTCCCTACTGGTAGTTCAGGAGTTCTACATGACAAAGTTGTATCATTATATACAGTGACGTTAGTACATGTCATGTTGCCAATGTCAACTGTTACAACTGGGCCTTCTCCAGATTCAGTGGAAGGACCAAAATTTCTTCCATAGATGGTGACAAAAGTATCACCAACCATTCTGCCAGTGATTGGGAATATTCTAGTAAATATCGGTGGCAGTAAGTATCGGAATGCTTCTGAAATGTTCACCATTAGTGCACTACTGTCAATTGTCACAGTTAGCTGTATGTATTGGTCTATTATAGTATCATCAGCTACTGGTGTAATAGCAGACAATGTGTAGTTGGATAGTATCACAGTAGTGTTAATAGATAAGACATTGTTAAGGAGAACATCTACTTGTCTTGCTCCTGGTTCACCAGGAACTGGACCAAAGTTCCCTCCTTCTATAATAATAACAGTTCCACCACTAGCTCTACCAGCTGTTGGTCTAACTGATACAAACATTGGAGTAGCATAGTATGTGAATGTAGTTACTTGTGTTGCATTAACTCCATCAATTAGAGGAATAATTGGGTTAGGAATTGTGGCCTTGTCAAAGAAAGCGGTTTCAGTGAAAGTTAGGTGAGTGTCTTCTGTTGAAGTGGTCAAGCTAGGATGCAATTTGAGGTTGTCGATATCAGTTTCATTAAATTGAATAACAATTGTTAAGCTGTCATTGTAAGAGAATGCCATACCACCTATTAGAGTGTATGAATCATTTGCATCAAGGCCATCTTGTAGTGAAATTTGATCAAAATTGATTGTGGATATGTTGATTGGTTCATTGAAATGTAATGTAGCTTCTTCATCAATGAAATTAAAATGGTAAGAGATCAAGAATGGTGAAGTCATGTCTGGTGTATAATCATCTGCTTGCAAAGCATTGCCATTTCTGATAGGCACTAATGGATTACCATTCATATCAAAAATCAATGTTTTATTATTATCATCTCCAGACCCACCAGCAATACCAGATCCTGAGAATGCACCAGATCCACTAAACATGTCATCTGGTATATAAGACGCAGCAACAATGAATGTACTCTCTCTGCCTAGTGCCAGCATGTCAATATCCTTGATACGATTGATGTCAGAGAATCCTAATGTCACAGATATAACAGTGCTGTCTTGACCATTAAGATCTACAGACTCTTCAGTCAATTGTCTAAATCTATCCATGACTTGTGATTCAGCACTTTGTATTGTCAGTGATGTAATGTCTAAGCTGCTGGCATCAACAGTTTCTGAAAATGTCAAGTGCAGCACACCAGTGTTCATATCCAAATGATACTCAACAATCTCAGGACCAATCATGTCAGGAGTAAATCTGGTTACTTGAATAGCTCTGCCATTGATTATTTCCTCAACTGGATTTGTGTTCATGTCTCTTACTAAGTCACTAGTGATGCGTATGTAAGTGTTATCGTCATTTGTAGCAACATCTGTTAAACGTTTGATCTCATTCAAGTCATTTACATCTAACATAACATCAACTATAGTGCTGTCATTGGTGGATACAGCTCCTCCCTCTAACTGGTGCCAGAGAATTGTTGACACAATGTAACTATAATTAGCATCTTGTATGACAATTTCTTGTACAATGAAGCTACTGACATTCACTGTTTCATCAAAAGTCATTGATAACACTCCCAAATTCAGGTCAAGATCAAAGGACACCAACTTGGGACTCGTGGAATCATTCACATACATTGATACTTTAGTTGCATTATCAAATAAAACATCTTCTACAGAATTTTTGTTCATATCTCTGAAAGACAGTGATGTCATTGATAAGAATGCATTGTTTTCATCAGTAGCCAAGTCAGTATACCATTTGATGGCATTCAAATCAGTGGTTCCCAATTTAATTTCAATTATAGCAGAGTCGCGACTCTCTGTAACACTGCCAAATGGTAGAAGACCATCATTTAGTCTCCAGCTGGTACCATTGCCATCTTGTGATGCTTGGATTGTGATCTCATTGACATTCAGTGAGCTTGCATTGATAGTTTCAGTAAAGGTTAATGTAAGAATTCCAGTATCCATATCCATATCAAATCCCAAAAGTCTGGGGTCTATTGTGTCTTCATAGAAGTTCTGTACCATTTGTGCATTCATTGCAGATATGGGAACAACTGGGTTCCTGTTCATATCTTCTATAAGTAAATCATAAAATGATATGAAAGTGTTATTCTCATCAATGGCAAGATCGGTAAAAGCTTTGATGGCATCGGTATCTTCTTGCCCTAGTTCTATCACAATGATGTGATAATCTGGAGTGAATGACATGCTATGAAGTGGTAGCTCTCCCATAGTCAGGGTTACATACTCACTATACTCTGAGATGTTAGCATGGTTTTGTAGAGTAATTTCACCAATCATTAATGTACGGCTTAGCACTGTTTCTGAGAAGTACAAGATGAGTTGATGTGTTGTCATGTTGAGATCGAACCACCACAAGACAGGATCAACAAAATCAGGATAAAACATTTCAGTGACAAGTCCTTCACGTAGGTCGGTGGTGTTCTCTATTTCAACAACATAGTTGGGATCTAATGCCATATCTAAAATGGCATATTGTGTAATAACCAACCAACTATCAGTTCTAACTGTAAATATTTCTGTGATTCTCTTGATTTCATTGAGATCAACAAGTGAGAAATTAAACGTGACAACGGTACTGTCTCTTTCTTGTCTAGTGCCACTTGTTAGTGTATAACTGGATGATCCTTCAAAGAAATCTTGTAAAGTTATGGCAGAAAAATTCAAACTTGAAGAGTTTACTGTTTCGGTGAAGGTCATGGTAATTGTTTCAGCAGTCAAGTTTGTTACAAACGAAAGCAGAATTGGTCTAGTAACATCTTCGTAATGTTGCAAAACTTCTAATCCAAAACCATCTGCTCTCTCCTCAATTGAATTCATTGCCATATCATAAACTGATTCATTCATGTGTAACAAATAGCAGTCAGATATTTGCCTGCATATTATTCTTCTTTTAATCTCATTTAAATCATCAGTGGTTATGTTCAGTGTTAAAATAGTGCTGTCTGATAATGTATGGCGACCATTTGTAAAGGTGAAGTTATAGTCTATGTAAGTCTCATTATCTTGGAGAGAAAAGCCAGTGACATCAAATGATGAAGCATTCACTGTTTCATCAAAAGTCAACACCATAACACCCTCGTCCATGTCAATTGTGAATGAATCAACTACAGGAGGTGTTTCATCTGGCACATAGATATTTACTTGCGTAGCATTTCCATCTACAATAGCAACAACACTGTTATCATTCATGTCCCTTATGGAACTATTGGTGAATCCTATGAATGTTGTGTCACTGCTTACTGCAAGGTTTTGTCTTCGTTTGATTTCATTTCGATCTGATGGTCCTAGGTTGATGATTATGACGAAATCGTTGTCAGACATTGTGTAAGTTTCAGCAGTCAGTGTTCTTGAAGATGAGTGGTAATCTGGCAAAGAAACTGATCCACTCTGTATCGTCACTTCACCAACATCCAATGATGAAGCATTGACTGTTTCATTGAAAGTGAGAACTAGTGTATCATTATCCATACTAAGAGTAAAATTAACTAACACTGGACCAGTAAAATCTGGAGTGTGTATGCGACACTGCAGTCCTTGTTCCACTTCAACTACAGAGTTGTTTCTCATGTCATACACTGTCATATTGGTGATGATGACGTATGTATCATTACGTGAAATGGCTAGTTCACTTCGGTACTTCAGAGCATTTAAGTCAGTGAAGCCCAACATAATGGTAACAATAGGACTATCTTCATCCATTGTGCTTGACTCATAGGGTGTCGCATCTGTTAGAGTGTAGGTCAACAGTGTATCATTAGTGATATTCTCATCTGCAATTAGTGTAATTTGTGTTACATCAATTGTATCAATGACTTGGACAGTTTCAGAGAATGTTAATATCAATCTACCATCATCCATGTCTAAATCAAAGCTAGTTAGGGTGGGACGAGTCTCATCTGGTTCATAAAACAAGGTATCAATGGCTTGAGTAGTATTGCGTTCTACAACAAAGTTTCCAGCCATGTCTTGAATCAGTTCTTTGCTCCATGACAGGTAGGTGTCATTAGAACTGGTGGCAAGAGTTCTTATTTTCTTTATGGCATTTAAATCAACATGACCCAATGCAATAATAATTACCAAGCCATCATCACTAAATGACTTAGACCCATTAGGATATGGTGGTTCAGCAGTGAGGGTGTAGTTTACAGCAGCTAAATCACTTTCACTTTGGATTGTCAAGTATGTTACATTCAGTGATGCAACATTAATGGTTTCTGAAAATGTCAACGTAAGATTTCCAACATTCATGTCCAACTCAAATCCCAATAATACTGGGTCTGTGGTATCATTGACATATGACTGAGCTAATTGTGCTTCACTTTGTGGAATTGCAGTAACATTGTTTCCAACCATATCCTTGATGACTTGATTTGTGATAGACAGGTACGTGTCTGACAGTTCAGTAGCTAAAGAGCTAAGCTTCTTAATGGCATTGAGGTCTGTAGGACTAAAGTACAGTTTAAGAATTGGAGCATTAAATGTTGAGATTGGCATTGTTAAGTTGTTGATGTCAGTTACATTTTCTAGCAAGGTGCTGTCAGTTAAATTGTAGGACTCTGTGAAATTTGAATCATTAGTGTTTTGCAATGTGATTTCTTCAACTTGAAGTGTAGTGGCATCTACTGTTTCAGAGAAGCTAAACACCAGTGTGCCTTCATTGAGGTCAATGTCAAAGTTAAGAAGCACAGGACTTGTGGTGTCTGGTGTATAATTTTGTGGCATTTGTGTATTCAATCCATTGATCAATGGAACCACCATTTGTAGGTTATTGTCCACAAGTGCTCTTTCACTGAACACAAGCCAGCTTGTATATTCGTTGTCAGCAATTCGCATTTTCTTGATCTCATTCAAATCATCAAGTGAAATATTAATTGTTACCAATCTGTTATCAAGCATTCCAACAGTACTGAATGCAGTACTTTCGTTGCTCAATGAATAGTATGCCATTGTGTCATTTTCGGTTACATTAAGCTGTGACTGTAAGATAAACTCTTCGGGTATGAAGCTTGATACATCTACAGTTTCTGAAAAGGTTAAAAAGATTTGGCCTGTATTCATGTCCAAGTCATAACTGACAAGAGAAGGACGTTCAAAGTCGTCGTAGAACATTGCTGCTGGCATCTGTATTACAGGAGCAGATGGGTTTCCAACCATATCTGCAATGGCTCCCTCCATCAGTGTAAGATAGGTGGTATTGTGCATTGTAAACAAGTTTATATAAGCCTTGATGTTATTTAAGTCAGTGAAAGACAGTGTCAAAATAACCTGCAAACCATTGTTGGGTGATGTGCTACCTCGTTCTCTTAACTGGTAACTCATTGTGCTGTTACCATCAGTTTCTTCTAATGTAAATTTCTGAAATATCAATGTGTCTGGTCTGACTGGTTCATCAAAGTTTAGTATAATAATACCTGCTGTTAAATTGACTGCATAGTTGATCAAATTTGGAGGGGCATTTTCAATAGGACTTTCTGTAGATTGTAGCACTGTCTCGTTTAGTGGATTATCCATTGTCCAATCATACACGGCCCCTAGTTCAGCATACAGCCATGTATTGTTGACATCTACCCAAAGGTACTCAGCCAACTTGATTCTATCTACGTCACCCTTGGTTAGATTTAGTGTAACATTGTGGCTGTACAAGCTGTCAACACTCCCATTGGTCAAAGTGAGGTTGATTGTACCAAACATATCAGAGTATACGTGGAATCTTGTATAGTCAATTGTGGATAATGCCAGTGTCTCATCAAATAACAAGTAAACCTGCCACAAGTCTAAGTCAACAGTAAAATTCAGCAGGTTTGGATTGGTGGTGTCTGGTATGTATATCTCAACCATGATAGCCTCTCCATCATCAACGGGTACAAGAATATTGTCCCTCATGTCAACCACAGCACCAGCAGATAAAGACAGGTACGAATCATTTTCACTGTTGTACAAATTAACCAGTGATGTAAGATAATAAAAGTCATTATTGCTTATCATCACTTCAATAACTGGTCCATTTTCTGATAGAGTTTGTGAAGGATAAGCCAGCAACACTGTTTCATTTATTGCTGTCTCATTGTCTTGTAATGTTATTCCTTCAACCTGTAGTGAAGAAGAATTGACAGTCTCTGAGAAGAAAAGTATTAGTGTTCTTGAATCCATGTTGATATCAAACCGTTCCAATATTGGTGGAGTTTCATCATCAGTAAAGTTTCTAACTTGGAGAGGAGTTTCAACAGCAATGACGGGATTGGATCTCATATCTGTTACAGTATAGTTGGTAATCAACAAGTACGTGTTATTCTCATTAGTTGCAAGGTCAATAATTTTCTTGATTTCATTAGAATCAAATATACTTAGTTGAACTGGTACCACTGTATCGTCAATGCTGCTAGCCAGTAGAGTGCTGTTTGTGAGAGTGTAGTTACTTGCCTGCAATAGATCAGAGCTGATTAAGGTGATTCCACGAACATTCAAGCTCTCCACAAGTATAGTTTCATCGAATGTCAGCCACAGAATCGTGGAGTTCATGTCAAGATCAAATGATACTAATTCTGGTTCTGTTTTATCCCCAATGACTTGAGCTGCTCCCAGTGCATCAGTGGAATTGATTTCTATTAAGAAATTATTGTTCATGTCTTGAATTGCCAAAGATTCTACTACCAAATAAGTATTGTTTTCATCAGTAGCTAAGTCAGCAAACCTTTTGATGTTGTTGAGATCAATGGTATCCAAGACTACAGTTATTTCTGGTCCATTAGAGTTGTTGCTGTAACCAAACTGGAGCCTGTAACTAGAGTCACTTTCATTGAAAACCATAACATTTTGGAAAATAAAATTTGCTGTGTTTAGTGTTGATGCCCTCACTGTTTCAGAAAACGTGAAATGCAGTAAACCGGTGTTCATATCTAACCTGAAAGAATCCAATTCTGGTTGTACTAAATCAGGATAAAACTGCATGACTTGTTCAGCTATTTCAAGTATCACATAGTTGTTATTCATGTCTACAAGGAGGGCACTGCTGAATGACAAAAAGGTATTACTCTCATTGGTAGCAAGATCATCATATTTCTTTATCTCATTCAAGTCTGTTGTTGTTAAAGTCAAGTTGACATGAGTGCTATTCATGCTAGGACTGCTTATTCCACCAGTTAACCTGTACGATAATGCCATGTTATCTGTGAAATTTGATAAGTAAATCTGAGAAACATCCAAAGAATTAATATTCACAGTTTCATCAAAAATAAATCTGATTTCTTCACTCGTCAGATCTAATTCATATGATACCAGAGTTGGGCTGGTAGTATCTTCTGTATAATTCTTCACTTGCTGAGGTTCCATATAATCAACAGCAGTCACTAAATTGCCAGCCATATCTGCAATAGTGAAATTTGATAGAGAAATGTAAGTATTGTTTATGTCGGTAGCCAGACCAACAAATGTCTTTATGTAGTTGGTGTCCACAGGTAGCAGCTCAATACTCACAATTGGATCATCTGAATTTTGAGGAATTCCAGTCTCAAGTCTTCTATACACTGTGAAATTATAATCCTGAATTACAACTTCAGTGATGTTAAGAGAAGGTACTCTAACAGTTTCATTAAATGTCAGTATCAGGAGGTTATCATTCATGTTGAGATCAAAGCATACTAGGACTGGGCTAATGGTGTCTGACTGGTACAAAGAAACTTGTAGAGGATATGAAAAATTCAATTCATTGTTGTTCATATCTGTGATGGTGTACTGTGTGAGATTTATATGTGTAGTAGTATTGCTAACAGCAAGCATTCGGTCTCTCTTAATATTGTTGATATCATCCACTCCCAATTGAATGACGATAATGTATTCATCACTAGATGGAGAAGTGCTGTCATTGAGAGAATATGATGAGGTAAAGTTGTCATCCAGTAAAGTGATTTCTGAGAACACGAGTGTTGTTCTGTCCACAGTTTCTGTGAACATTAAAATAATCTGCTCTGAATTGAGATTAAGGTCAAATGACACTAACTGAGGTGGAGTTGTATCAGGAACAATATCACGTACAGGGAGGGCACTTGATGAAGGAATGGCTACTACACTATTCAAGTTCATATCTGTTATTGTTAAGTTAGTAATTGACATAAATGTGTTACTTCCGCTTTCATTGCTAGCCAAGTTTCTGATTTTCTTAATTTCATTTAGATCAAAGAATGACAGTGTTATGTTAATGACAGTGGAATCTTCCTCTGTCCAACTACTGTTGGTTAAAGTGTAACTGGAATTATTGCTATTATCCATTGTGCTCTGGAGTGTTATTTGAGCCAGATTTAGTGAGGAAGCAAGGACAGTTTCATTAAACTCAAGTGTGATTATTCCTGCATCGACATTGACAACAAAGTTCACCAAAACAGGATCTGTAATATCTGGTCTGAAGAAGCGTACTTGTTGTAGTTCATCATTGATAGGTACTAATTGATTGCTATTGATGCTGGTGTCATATACACTGTTATTCATAACTTGGAGATATGTAGTGTTATTATCAGTAGCAAGATCTGATATTCTTTTTATTTCATTTAATTCATATTCTGTTAATCGAATTATGAGTACTATGTCAAAGATTTCCTCCACAGTAGGCCTTGATGTCAGCTGGAATGAGCTTCCAGTACTATTGGAAGTATTGTGTAGAACAAATCTGGTGGTATTAAGTGTTTGACCATTCATTGTTTCAGAGAAAGCCAAAATGAGTTCTCCGGTATTGAGGTCTAAATCATATTGCTCTAATATTGGATGTGTTTCATCCTCAGTGTAATTGTTAACCCTATGACCATCTGATCTGGTTAAAGGCTCTACATAGTTATCATTCATGTCTTGAATCATATCTGATGTAAAATTGATAAATGTTGAAAATGTACCAATTGCCAGTGATGTAATGCCTTTAAGAGCATTTGAATCATTCTTGTGCAGTTCAATGATGACTTCTGGACCATTACTGCTGTTAGAATAGCTCAATGGTAGCAGAGTATAGGAAGTAGTATTAACATCACTAGGGTCAGAATATAATGTAATCTCTGTCACATTCAAGGTTCTAACATCAACCGATTCAGTAAAAACAAGTGTAAGAGTCTCTGGAGCATCCATATCCAAGTTAAAGTAAACAAGAGCTGGATCTATATTATCTGCTGTATAATTACGTACTGGAATTGGATCATTTATTGAAACAAAAGTATTCCAATTAAAGTTCATGTCTTGAATGAGTCTCATCATAACTGCTATATATGTGTTACTTTGTGAAGTAGCCAGGTCCTCCATTATTTTAATTTTGTTGAGGTCTCTGGTGTCCAACTGTATAGTAACAACTGTGCTATCATTGCTAATAGCATTTCCATATCTCAGCATCCACATACTCGTAGCATTTTCATTTGACAGTATTATCTTGTTCACGGCTAACATCTCAACTCTAACAGTCTCAGAAAAGTAAAGTGTAAGCACTTCAGATGTTAAATTCAAGTCAAACATCAACAGTCTTGGTGGTGTGGTGTCATTCACAAACTCTGTAACTAGTTCAGCATCTGTAGGTAAGATTGCTACAACTGGGTTTCCATTCATGTCAGTAAGTGTTTCACTAGTAAGCGACAAGTATGTATTAGATTCATTATGAGCCAATCCTCTTTGACGTTTAATCTCATTCAAATCAGAGTCCAACAAATAAATGTCAATAATAGTAGAATCCTCCATGGAAGTATTGTATGCCGAAGAAAGAGTAAGCTGGCAAACACTGGTATTTGATGGTACTCCTAATAGTGTTATTTGGTCTGGTCTCAGTGATGTTGCATTAACTGTTTCATTAAAAATCAGTGTCAGCAACCCTATGTTCATATCAAGGTTGAATTGATACAAGCCAGGATTTATGAAGTCATTGTAATATGAAGTTACATTGATAGCCATGGAAGCAGGAATTGCATTCAATCGATTATTATTCATGTCAAGAATGGAGCCCATCATCACAGAAATAAAAGTATTCTCTGAAGTAGTTGCTAAATCAGTTAGCCTCTTAATCGTATTCAGATCATTTCTACCTAGCATTACATAGATAACAGTGGAATCCAACCCAATGGGGTCACCACCCAATATGTCTGAGTCTTCTGTTAGTGTAAAGTTCGTTGAAAGCATTTCATTATGCAAAGTGAATCCTGTGATATCCAAGGTACTTGCATTAACTGTCTCCGAAAAGAAAAGGGTTAGAATTTCTGATGTCAGATTGAGAGAGAATCGTTCTAATGATGGGGGAGTCCTATCTTCATCAAATTCAATAACTTGCAATCCATCATCTGCAGTAATCTCAATCACTTCATTTCCAAATATATCTCTTATTCCATATCTGTCAATGGATAGGTACGTATTGTTTTCATTAGTTGCAACAGCAGACAGACGCTTTATCTCATCTAAGTCATCTTTCCCAATGGTAACTTTTTGTATTGGTATGTCCATGTTCCAATTATCAGTTATACCTGTGAAGGCAAAATATGAGTCTGGGTCACTATCTCTGACTTCAGAATTCTGAAGAGTTAAAGCAGTTGCATTGAATGTAGCAGAATTGACTGTTTCACTAAAAGTAAGATACATGCAGCCTAGGTTGAGATTCAGGGTAAAGTTCACTAGCTGAGGAGGTGTGAGGTCTTCAGTGTAGTTCACAGACACTTCTAAAGCAGATAAGTTATTCTCAAGAGGGAGATTATATTGATCAAAATGGTCTTGAACAAGTCTGTCAGTCACAGTAAGATATGTGGAATATTCATTCACAGCTATACGTCTGGTCTTTAATTCATTAACATCATCAATATCCAGTAATATCATCACAGTTGTATTGTCCATCATACTAACATTACCATTCATTAGCTGGTAAGAGTGATTTACATCAGTGACGTTAAAATCCAACTGTAGAGTGATTTGATCCACAGCAAATGTTTCAATATCTATTGTCTCATTGAAATAGAGAGTAAGCTTTTCTGGTGCATCCATGTCTAGATCAAAGCTTCTCAACAATGGTCGGTTGGTATCATTCACAAACATGGAATTTGGAACTGCATTAGCTTGTGAAACAGCAACAATTGAATTGTTATTCATGTCCCTCACAGCATCATATAAAAACCTTATAAACGATGTTGTATTGCTGATCAATAATCTTTCCATCTTCTTAATCTGGTTAAGGTCATTATCAGTGATGTGGAAATCAATAAATCTTCCATTTGGACTGTTAGTAGACCCACCTCTAAAATGATACTCTTCTTCAGGTGATCCCAGTGATGACTGAACAGTGAAGTAGTTGAAACGTAAACTAGAAGCATTTACAGGTTCATTAAATATAAGTGTCAAAATACCAATGTTTAAGTTTGTTATAAAAGTAGTCAGTAGAGGTGGTGTGGTGTCCTCTATAAACTCATAAGCACCAATGACAATGGAATTTAATGGGTTGGCTATAGTAGCCATATCGTGTACAGTTCCATTTCGTAACCTTAAGAAACTATTGCTTTGATCAGTGGCCAACAATGTCAACAACTTGAGTGTATACTGATCAGGCAGAGTTATCTGAATGTCTACAACATCACTATCGTTGGTAATGGAAGAGCCGTGAGTCATTGTGTAATTTTGGAACATGGTAGCAAAATCAGAAATCGTAGAGAAGAAGGTAAAAGATGTGTAGACAAATGTGCTCACATCAACAGTTTCATCAAACACTAGGGTGAGAACTCCATTATCCATATTTAATGTGAAGTTAAGTAAGTTTGGATTGGTGATATCTCGTGTGTAGTTTGATGCTTGTAAGGCCATTACAGCAGTGATAGGTACAACACTGTTATCATTCATGTCTTCAATAGCAGCTGAACGGATAGCCATAAAAGTGGTATTAACATTTTGTGCTAACAATTGATGTCGCTTGATTTCATTCAAATCTGGTGTACTGATATGTACTAGCATAATGTAATCATTTGTAGAGTTAGAGTAGCTACTTTGTGTCAGTTCCACAAAGTCACTTGAATTACTCGTTCGCTGTATTCTAATGTGTTGCGTCATTAAAGTACTGATATTAACGGTCTCATCAAATGTAAGGAACAACTCACCTTCATTTACGTCCAGCACAAATTCCACTAGTTTGGGTGAGGTTCTGTCTGGAATCAAACGATTCACCATTTCAGCATTGGTACTTGAAACAGGTGTCAGTAAATTGCCACTCATATCTACTACAGTGACATTGGTCAGTGCTATAAATGTATTACTTTCATTGGTAGCCAGTTCTGTTATTCTCTTCAAATCATTTAGGTCATCAAAACCCAATGCTATAGTGATCACAGTACCATCACTAGTACTTGACATTGTGACCAAATTGTTTGTTTCTCTAAACGTGAGCTGCAAACTGGAATTGGCCAATGACTGATTAGAAAGAAGAGTGGCTTGTAAGATGTCAAAGCTTGATGCATTCACAGTTTCATCAAAAGTTAACAGTAGCTCACCATTGTCAAGATCTAGATCAAATGACATTAGCTGTGGATCAGTTGTATCTGGTGTAAGCATATCCACCGGTGCAGCAGCACCATCAGTAATTGCTACAACATCTCTTCCGAAGACATTGAGATCTATATAACTATTAATCAACTCCGCACCAAATGTCAAATAGGTATTGTTAGGGGTAGTAGCTAATCCAGTAAGATTCTTGATCTCATTCAAATCTTCAGTAGTTACATAGATCATGATAGTGTAGTCAGGAGTACTGTTGCTAAAGCCACCTGTTAATGTGTGAAATATTGTGCTGGTGAGATTATTTTGTAAAGTGACAGCTGTAGGATCCAGAGTAGAAGGATCTAAAATGTTATCAAATGTCAGAGTGAGCAGACCATTGTCTAAGTCAAAGTCAAAGCTTTCTAAATTGGGGGATGACCTGTCCAAATCCACACGCAGTGCTTGTACACCCATGTCTGCTTCTATTTGTATTTGAGGATTACTAGCAAAATCAAACACTGCTCCAGTTACTAAGGAAAGGAAAGTATTTCCTGTTTGAGTTCCTAATAATTCATTTAATATCAAGTTCTTATAGTCTGCTCTATTTAACTCAATTTGAATGCGCCTTCTCAAGTTTGTCATCTCTCCATCATATGTAACTGTTCCTCCTGTTAAAGTGTAATTGCTACCTTGTCGAACGATGTTGTTGGTATACTGTTGTATTGTGATGAGTGATGTGTTGATTGCTCTAATATCAACTGGCTCATCAAAAGTGAGAATCATTACTCTTGAATTGAGATTCAGTTCATTAAATTGAGTTAGCTCAGGGTTGATGGTATCAAGGAAGTAATCACCTACCAGCAATGGATTAATGGCATTGACTCTTGGTTGTGCATTGTTGTCACTCAAATCTTGTACCAAGTCTTCAGTATAAGTGATGTATGTTGTAGTAGCGGACGCAGCTAGATTGTGAATAGCCTGCAACTCTAGCAAGTCTACTGGGTTAAGAGTAAACGCAACCTCAAGACTATCATCTTCAGTTATGACGAAACCTCTAGTAGTTGTCAAGGTGTATGACACAGTGGCATTGAACATATCTTGAATGGTCAGTTCATATGGATTAAAACTGGTAACACTAACCGTTTCACTGAATAATAATAGTAGTTCTCCGGATGTCATGTTTAATGAAGCGTTAACAACAATGGGTCCTATACTATCTGAGTGAACCATACTAGCACGCTGGTATGATGAAGGGCTCAGCAAATTCCTAGACATGTCAGCAATAGTAGTGTTCACAGCAGAAAAGAAAGAATTTGCCAAATTAGTGTAGAATTGATCATTGACTCTTAAAACTTCCACATCAACAGGGTTTAGATAAAAACTCACAGTAAGGCCATTATCTTCAGTGACCCTTGTTCCACCAGTAAGAGTGTAGTTGATAACCAATGAAGGAAATATAAGTATATTAATATTATGAAGAATGACTGATGTTGGCATAAATGTAGAAACATTTACTGCTTCAGAGAATGTGAAAGTAAAATTACCAAGTGACATGCTCACTGTAAGGCCAATAATTTCTGGTGGAGTAATATCAGGTATGTAATTTGCTACATGCAAAATCTCTCCAATCACCTGGTTGTCATTCATATCTAACACTGTTTCATTACTAAACATTAGATAGCAGTCTGAACCCATTAAATCAAAAGTGCAAAGATTAATCAGTTTGATAGTATTTAAGTCATCTGCATTGAACTTGTATGACAGTACAATATCATCTACATCAGTTAACAGGGTGCCAACTGATGGTGTAAAGTTCAGAGATGGAGGATAGTCATTAAGCAATGTTAAAGTTTCAATTTGGAAAGATGATGCGTTGACTGTTTCAGAAAATGTTAAGTGAATGTCTCCCATGTTCATGTCCAGTGTAAATCGCAGCAATTCTGGTCTTCTAGTATCTGGTATGAAGAGGCGAGCTCCAACACCAGAAGCACTTGAAACTTCATCTACGGCATTACCAGCCTGATCAAAGATAGTGTTGGCTGTTAATGATATGTAAGTGTCAGATTCATTTGTTGCAACAGTAGTAAGCTGTTTGATCCTGTTAAGATCACCTGGAGAAATTGTGATTTGTACAATTGGATTGTCATAGCTTTCAGAATTTCCTCCGGTCAGCATAAATTGAGCATCTACTGACACAAACTCACTTCCTTGCAGTGTAATATCTGTTACAGACAAACTAGAAACATTTACAGTTTCTGAGAAGGTCAACTCAAGCAACCCAATGTTCATGTCCAAGGCAAAGTCAACCAGATAAGGATTAATCGTATCAGCATTATACCTTCTTGCTTTAATGGCAAAACCATTCAAAACTGGGATCACTGGAAGGTCACTATAATCCTTCACTGCATCCATTGTAATTGTAAGGTAGGTATTGTCAGCACTTGTAGCAATGGACTCTAAACTCTTAAGAATATCCAAGTCCTTCTTTACCAGTTTGATGTTTAGTACAGGAGGATGACCAATGCTTAGGACAGGACCACTGAACGTCCCATTGCTTAAGGTATAAGCTTTAGAGATTCCAATATATGTCATAGGATCTGATTCATTTAGATATATTCCTTTGCTGTAATTCTGTAAGACATCTAATTCAAATTCACTACTCAGTAAAGTGAGGCTCTGTGGTGTAATTATTGGATCATCTGCCAAAAGAATCACTTCAGAAAAGGTTAATTTCAATTCTTCTGTGGTCATGTCTAAATCAAATGATACCAGGTATGGCCTGGATGCATCAGCGATCAGTGAAGTGTAAGGTATCTCAGTCATGTTGTTAGCAATGCCTTCCATATCTTTAATGGCATCTTCACCAAACACCAAGTTACATGCTGATGTCAAGTTACCACGACACAACGGCCTGTTCTTCTTTAACAAATCGAAATCAAAATCATTCAGGCTCATGACAACCACATCACTGTAACTTTCAACTACAAATCCACCAGTCAGTTGATAAGAGTAACTTCCCATTGTGAATTGTATTTTAGTGGTGTTTAGAGTTGACGAATTAACTGACTCATCAAATGTAAGTTCCAACGTTGATGTATTCATATTCAGTGCAAAGTACTGTAGTGTTGGTTCAGTTTCATCAGGGACAAACACAGTGACATTCAAAGCAGCCATCCTAGGAATGGGAACTAGGAAATTAGTTTGCATATCAAACACCGTACTAGCTCGTACTGAGATGTACGTGTTATCTGTATCTGTACAAAGTAAAGGTCTTCTCTTAATTTCATTTAAATCGAATGCAGAAAGCTGTAGTAAAGCAAACGGTCCATTGATAGTGGTGTTGGCTGTGGTTTCTGATGAAAGATTATAAGATTCTTCTTCATCATCTGATGCTTGATAAGAATTCTGCAAATAGATGGTAGTTGCATTGATTGATGATACACGAATAGTCTCAGAAAAGTAAAGCGATAGTATACCAACATTTAAGTCAAGATCAAACCTTGTCAACACAGGTCTGGTGCGATCAATGGTGTAATCATCTGCTATCCGGGCATTCATTCCATTTAACAGTGGAATAACCATCAACTGGCTCTGATCTACAATACCATAGTCATCCATCAGCAACCAGCTTGTTTGTGTTGACTTAGCTATTTCAAGGGTCTTGAGAGTATTGACATCATCTAACTCAAGTACAATGGTGATCACGATGCTATCATTGACAGGTTCTACTCTTCCACCTGTTAGCCTATGTGTGTGAATGGAACTGTTTATGAAGGAATCAGCTTGGAGTGAGAATGCAGTGAAGTTGACACTCCTGGCATCCATTGTTTCAGAGAATGTAAGATGAAGTAGAGAAGCATCCATGTCCAAATGGAATTGTACTAAATTGGGCCTTCCGGTGTCATTGATGTACATGTCAGGTGATTCAGCATCATAAGAAGGTATTTCCACTACTGGGTTAAGACGCATGTCAGATATCAAATCTTCTGTAAAAGAAAGATAAGACGTCTCATCACTAATAAGAAGACCTTCCCTGTATTTGATAGCGTTTAAGTCATCAGGACTGATATCGATGATTATTTCTAGCCCACTTGGGCTATCTGATGTGCTAGTTTGAAGAGTGTAATACTCTTGAGGAACAGAAGATCTGTTGCTTGTAGACTGAAAGGTGATCTGTCTTGTATCCAGTGTTAAATGGTCCACAGGCTCATGAAAGTTCAGTATCAATGTACTGGTATTGATGTTAATGACATACTCTCGTAATGTTGGTTGAGTGTCGTCATCAGTAAAGTTCCTTACTACTTGTAGTGCCGGATTAGAAGGACGTTGGATACAAGCTAAGTCAAGCATTACACCAGGTGCTAGGTGAAGATAAATATTATCTGGCATAGTTGCTAAATTTCTCATCAACTTGACTTGATTGAGATCAAAGAAATCTAACTCAAAGGTAACAACAGGATCATTATACATGTTCAGTACTATTCCATTCATTACTGCAAATGATTCCAATGGCTCATTCAAGTGGCTTTGAAGAGTTATCAAAGTTTCTTGCAAAGACATGGCATCCACAGTTTCATCAAAAGTCAAAATCAACTGCCCCATGTTAAGATCAAAATCAAAATCAAGCAGTGTTGGATTGGTGGTATCATCAATATAACTTCCTACTGCAAGACTATCATCATCAGCTATGGGCACAACCTCTAGTCCTACCATGTCCATAATGGTAGCATTAGTGATGCTCACATAAGTATTGTTCATCTTTGTAGCCAGTCCCGTAAGCCTCTTTAATTCATTTGAATCCAGTGTTCCAATGTATAGCAATACAATGGGTCCATTGGTACTGTTAGTAAATGTACCCAGTGGATACTCTGGCCCAGGTTGTAGTGTGTAGTTCTCTATGCTGAAGCCCATTTCATTGTGCAGCGTTATCTGGCTGATATCAAGGGTTGGGAGATTCACAGTCTCTGAGAAGCTTAGAGTAAGCAGTGGTGCACCATCCATGTCTAAGTCAAATGCTATGAGCTCTGGTCTACTCATGTCATCAGAATAGTTACCAACCTGTATTGGTAAATTGGATACATTAAGGCAGTTGCCATTCATATCCAAAACTGTTGAATTCAACAATCTAATTGATGTAGTATTTATGTCAATTGCAAGGTCTTCGAGGATTTTGATTTCATTCAAATCTGAGTTAGCTAGTGTAACGACTATGACAGTTGAATCTTCCTCACTAATAGATGCATCACCTGATGGAGGAGAATATTGGAGGGTATATGTTGTACCAGTGAATTCATTAACAAAAGTTATGGTTGTGACATCAAAGGAATCTACTCGAACAGTTTCATCAAATGTAAGTGTAAGAACTCCAGTGTCTGCATCAAATGTTACATTAACAAGGACTGGTTTAGTTGTGTCTTCTGTAAAGTTAGTGACTTGGAGTGACATATTCATAAATAATTGATTCTCAAATGCATCTTCTGCAAACATATTGGTGGCAAAAATGAATGTAGTTTCATTGGATACTGCCAGCATTCTCATCTGCTTGATGGTGTTGAGGTCATCAGTAGAAAATGTGATCTTCACTTCAGGTGGGTGACCAGGTCCAATAGAGAGCAGCGATGGACCAGTGATACTGGCATAATATGTCAAAGTATACTCCATAGTTTCATTCCCTGTTTCTTGTTCACTTAGTAGCGTCAATTCCCTCACATCAATGTCATCTACTACCTCAGAAAAAGTTAAGAAAAGTTCACCAGAGTTTAGATCAATGTCAAATTCTATTAGCTCAGGTGGTGTTGTGTCTGCAGTGAACATGTTAGCTGGTCTTGTTTCATTCATTCCTTCAAACAATGGGGTAACCACATTGTCTACCATATCTTGTATAGTGTCATTCAGGAAGAGGAAAGTGTCACTGATGTTAGATGCCATATTTCTGATGAATTTCAATTGATTTAAATCTTCTTGGGATAAATCAATTGTTATGAATGGACTATCAGAAGAGTTGGATGTACTGCTAATCAGAGTGTATCCTTCACCCTCAAAATCACTGTTGTTGAAAAATATAACTCGGCCAGGTATCATCAAGGTGTTGGCATCAACAGTTTCAGTAAAGTTAAGAAACAGTTGCCCACTATTGAGGTCCAAGTGGTAAGCATCAACATCGGGTGGAGTTGTGTCATTGGTGAAATATCTTACGTTCTTACCGTCCTCTTTTGAGACAGCTACAAATGGATTTCCAGCCATATCTTGTAAGGTTGTATTGTCAGCACTGAGGTATACGTTATTTCCAGACGTTGCCAAGTTTTGTAACTTCTTAATCTCATTTAGATCATACCATGAGATGTTGATCATCACCACTGCAGAATCATCTTCCTGAACTTTTCCACCAGTAAGTGTGTAAAACTGTCCATTATAATCAGACTCTGTAACATTCTCAGTAAGATTCACCAGATCAGGATATTGTGATAGGGTGATATGACTAGTGTTAATGGTACTAACCCGAACTGTTTCATCAAAATAGAGTGTAATTACTCCAGTGTTCATGTCAAGGTCATACTCTTCAAGTACAGGACTTGTGCTGTCTCTGGTGTAGTTTCTTACTTGCTTTGCAGAATCACTTGTAATGTTTTCAACTGCATTAGAGTTCATGTCGTATATAGCAGTTGCAGGAAATGAAATGAATGTGGTATCATTGTTATATGCAAGTGTATCATATTTCTTTAAGGTATTCAAGAAAGTTAAGCCAAATGTTATAACAACAATGGGGTCATTTTCCATAGACGCAGAACTGTTTAATATAGTAAGATGTCCACCTTCCATAAGACTGGTACCATTTTGCAGTGTAATTTCATCCAACTGTAATGAAGAAACATTTATTGTTTCAGTGAAATACAAGACAAGTGTGCCAGTGTTGACATCAAGATCAAAATCAACCAAACTTGGATTAACATCATCAGGATAGTATACGCTAGCTGCTTTAGGATCATCAAGAAATATTCCATTGACTCTGTTGTAATTTGTATCATTAATGGTGATAGACTGAAGTAGTAAATAGGTAGACGAGTTGGAAACTGCCAAGCTGGTGAGCTTCCTGATCTCATTCATGTCATGAGTGCCAATATCAATGGTAATGATATGGAAAGTTTCATCATCAGAATATGAGTAAATTGGAGGGAAACCACTATTCAAAGTCCATTGTTCATATGATTCATTAGAAGAAACTAAAGTGATGCCCTCAACATTCAAAGAATCTATTTCAACAGTCTCATCAAAGCTGAGTATCAGCTCATTGCTGTTTAGGTCCAAAGTGTATTCTTCAAGTGATGGTCGGACTAAGTCTTCATAAAAATTGTCAACACGTTTAGCTTGTTCAGGCTCAATAGCAACAACTGCATTGCAGCTCATATCTTGTATTGTTTGATTGGTAAAGCTAATATAGGTAGTCTCATTGCTGACTGCTAAATCATAGAATCGTTTGATGTAGTTTAAGTCATCTCTGTGTAGCTTAAACCTCAGCACTATACCATTTTCATTCAGTACTTGTCCATCAATTAAAGTACGATTACTTATGGTGAAGTTTGCAGTGTCATTTGACATTTCACTTCCCCAGAATGTCACATACTCTGGTTTAAATGAGCTAACATTTACTGCCTCTGAGAATGTTATAGTCAGTATTTCAGAGGTGAGATTAAGGTTATATCCATTCAGTTCTGGTAAGTTTTGATCAACTTTGCATTCCTCAGAAGGTAGTGCACTGGTGGCGGGTATTTGAGCAATACTATTTCCAGCCTGGTCTTTTACAGTATCGTAGTGTACTCTCAGATGGATATTTCCACAACAAAATCCATCTTCTATTTTAATCTTTATAAGATTAAGGTCATCTTCCTTGAGATATACACATAATCTTGTGATGGAATCATTGCAATACTCCACAGTAGCATCTCCAAGCTGAATATCTACAAAAGTTTCAGGCTCACCGCACTCAACAATTTCTCTTCTTCTTCGACTACGAACATCTCCAGAGCCAGACCCAGAAACATCAGTAGCCAGCATGTTTTGGATAACTATTCCTGAAGTATTAACTGAATTGATATCTATTGTCTCGTCAAATGTTAAGATAATTAAGCCCAGGTTGAGGTCAAATGTAAACGATAACAGCATTGGTCTAGTAATATCTTGTTCAAAATTCAAAACTTGAATAGCATCATACAGATCAACAGCAACTAGTGGTATTTCTTGCACATCATCAACAGTGTCAGACGTTGCTGCTAAAAACGTTGTTTCATTTGACACAGCCAAATGGATCAAATCCTTGATGTTGTTTAAGTCATCAGTTCCAATGGAAATACTTAAAGAAGATGTGGGCTCAAGTGACACAACCGAGGTGGTATCGTCCATACCAAGTGTGTAGCTGTGGTTGGATTCATTCATTCGACTGGAACTTTGCAATGTAATCTCGCCAACCACAAAAGTTGATGTCAGTATTGTTTCAGTGAAACTTATAATTAATTCTCCAGCATCCAATGAGAGATTAAAGTGGAGTATTTCTGGAGGTGTGCTGTCATTCGTGTAGCTATTACCATCTACTACTAAGCCCATGTTGTTAGAGCAATTCCTCTCCATTACTGGAACATCGTTCAAGTCCTTTATTAGCAGTTCTGTGTAGGATAAGAAAGTTGTGCTGGGTGATACTGCTATTCCAAGTTCCTTCAATTTATTGATATCTTCTAGAAGGAATGAAAACGTTACAGAGTCAGAGTAATAAAATGGCATCATCCATCTTTCTGCACTTCCAAAATCAGCAGACCCACTACCAGATGTGCCCACATCTTCACTATCACTGGAGAATAAGGCACTATCAGTGTTGACCACACAACCAGTAAGAGTGTAATAATTTGTACAGTCTAGACTGGAGGCAAATGTAATTTCTGCACAGTCAAAACAAGAAACATTCACAGTCTCGTTAAAGAACAAAGTCACAAATTCTTCATTCATGTTAATGATGTAGGAATTAACAGAGGGTAAATTTGTATCATTAATATAGCCAACTGCTTGCTTAGCATTTCCATTCAAAATGGCCACAATTGGATTTCCATTCATATCTGTAATAAATTCTCTTGTTAATGTCAAGTAAGATGTCTCAATATCAATTAGCAGTGCATCAATTCTTTTGATCTCATTGAGGTCTTCAAGAGAAATACTGATGACTACAGAAAGGCCATTTGATGATGGTGTTGAACTAGAAGTCAACCTTACACCTGTCCTAGATCGTTGAGCATTCTGTACTGTCAGAGCTCCAGCAGCCAATGTGCTGCTGTTGACGGGTTCATCAAAGAATAGTGTTAACCGGCCAGAATTGAGATCAACTATGAATACATTTAGTCTTGGTGGTGTGCGGTCTGGAGTATACAAACTAACTTTGAGTGTAGTAGACTCCACAGGATTTGGCTCAATAGATAAATCAGTTATGGCATTACTTTGCAGTGTAATGTAACTATTGTTGACTGTAGTGGCCAAGTCTTCAATGAGCTTTATTTCATCCAAATCAACTTTAGCTAGCATTATTTCAATTACATTGCTGTTGGATGAAATGACTCTTCCACCTCTTAAAACACGCCTGCTTTCCATATGAGAGTCATTGGTAGAGTGAAATATAATTCTGTGGAATATTACAGATCGTGTGTCCACTGTTTCATCAAAGTAAAGGGTGAAAATGCCACTGTCTAAATCTAAATCATATCTAAGTAGCTGTGGATTGACAATGTCGCTAGTAAAATTTCTGACTGGTAAAGCCATAGATGGTGGAATGGCATTAACTCGGTTGCCATTCATGTCTCTAATAGTAAATGTTGTCAGAGAGATATGTGTGTCACCTTCACGAGTAGCCAAACTGGTTCTCTGCTTGATTATATTAGCATCATCTCGAGATATTTTAACAACAACTGATGTACCATCTTCACTTTCTGAATAGCTCGATGATGTGAGAGTGTAGGCCTGTCCTGAACCATCACTATTTTGCTGCATTGTTATTTCAGTAACATTCAGTGAAGCAGCATTGACAGTTTCATCAAAGAACAATGTGATTTCTGTCGTACTCACATCCAAATCAAATGCTGTTAGCTTTGGTGCAGTCTCATCAGGAGTATAGACTGTTACTCGGTAAGCATTGCGTTGTGGAATTGCATTGATTTCATTATCATTCATGTCCAACACACCAGCTTCCAGAATTCTAAGATATGTAGTCAAATTTTGAGTAGCCAAATCTGTAGTCCTCTTAACTTCATTTAAGTCATCAATATCCAATTTTAACATTACAACTGTTGAATCATTTGACAATACAGATCCTTGCTGCAATTGATAAGATGTTATTTGTGGTAATATAGGAGCAGTGAGTAAGATTACTGAGGATGCAACCAGTGATCGAGCTCTTACAGTTTCATCAAATGTCAAAGTAAGTACTCCTTCATTCATATCTAAGTCATATTGTTCAAGTCTTGGTGGAGTTGTATCATTAGCCACTAACAAAGCTTGCATAGCATCATCTTCAGCAATGGAAATTACACTGTTATTATTCATGTCTTGAAAAGCATTAACAGTAAAAGTGATATAGGTATCATCCCTGCTGGTAGCAAGATCTGTCAACCTCTTGATCTCATTCAAGTCTACCAGACCAAGTAATATATCAACATCAGTTCCATCAGGGGAAACTGTATAAGAATACATTGGCAATGCACCAGGACTAAGAGTCCAGCTTGTGTCAATGTCAGACAAATTTTGAACACTTTGAAGAGTGATTTCTCCTATAGACACACTATCCATCTCTATCACCTCATCAAATGTAAGCACCATGTGTCCTGTATTGAGATCTATGGTAAAATTCCACAAGATTGGAGCAACTTCATCTGGGAAATATTCTAAGGCTTGTGTGCCAAATGGATAGTATATTGGTCGATTATAATTTTCTGACATGTCTTTGATTAGGAAATCTTCAAGAGCAATGTATGTGTTACCCCCTGATGTTGCCAATGCACGACTTACTTTAATTCTGTTTAGATCATTTCTACCGATATCTATGGTGACAACAAGTCCGTTGGTACTGTCACTCCTAGTGCCAGATGAAGCTAAAAGATTTACTCGATTGCTGAAAGTATCAGAAGCAGGCTGGATATTTATTGCCTCAACCCGAAGACAACTGACATTAACCACTTCATTAAAGGTTAAATAAAGTGTTCCTGTTGTCATGTTCAGACTAAATTCATCCAATTCTGGTGAAATATCATCTTCAATTACAGCATGTGGCTCTAATAAATTAACTGGGAGACTTCTATTGCCAACAATATCTTCAATTGCTGACTCTGCCATTGTTAGATGTGTGTTATTGTCAGTGGTTGCCAGATTCTCAAACAGCTTTATTAAGTTTAAGTCTACAGTACCCAATTCAATCGCAATTAAAGCACCATCAGCACTGGTAGTTCTACTACCAGTTGGCCATGGTTGATCACTGGTCAGTTGCAGTGATTCTGATGGACTAACTCCTTCTTCATTTTGTAAACCAATGTAGGAAATATTAAGGGTGGAAACACTAACAGATTCTGAGAAACTCAACAGTAAGCTTCCCGTATTCAAGTCTAGGGTGTAATTTTTCAAGTATGGAAGAGTTTCATCACCTATGTAAATACTGACTTGTAAAGCATTGCCATCGGTTACAGGGATAACATCCAAATTTCCAACATCTTTCACAACATCAGCACCAACAGTAATGTAAGTGTCATTCTCACTAGTAGCCAAGTTTCTGTTAGCCAGTAGATCATTGTAGGTATATTCAACTAGTTGAATGGCAATCTCAAATCCATCAGAACTATTAGTAACAGACTCCCTATCCAGCATTACAGATGTAGTAGCGCTGGGAGCATCTTGCAATGTAATCCTATCAGTTAGCAGAGTGGCTGGAGCAATGATATCAGAAAATGTAAGAATTAATTGTGAGCTATTCATATCGAGGGTGAATGATACTAGCGATGCTTGAGATGAGTCATCTACAAACTGGTTTGCAGTAACTGGATAAGCCAGTTGTGGTGGTATGGCTTCTACATACCTGCCTGCCATATCAGTGATAGTACCATTTGTAATAGAAATGTATGTGTCACTGCTGTTAACACCTAAATTTCTGTTTAATTTTATAGCAAAAAGATCTGGATTGTTTAATTCAATGGTGATGGTATCAGTTCCAGCCCTACTTGTCAGTCGTGAAACTCGTCCACCAGTCAACTGAACAGAATCTAGCTCATCGATTTGGCCTTGGCCAGACAAAAGTGTTATCTGAGATGTATCCAGTGTGGCTGGCCTTACAGGTTCATTGAAAGACAGAGTTAATGTATTAGCTGTCAGATCCAGGCCAAATTCAACTAGCATTGGTGAAGTCATGTCCTCAACATAGTCTGTTACCATAAGAGCTTCCTCAGATGAAATATTGTTCACTGGGTTTGGTACTCTTGGGGCGATGTCACTAATGGCAGTAGACTCAAGCCAGATGTACGTATCATTCGTAGAAAATGCAAAATTAGCTGCTTTGATAGCAAACACATCTGGCTCAGATAACAGCAGTGTTATTTCTAAATCATTTGAACTGTTAGTAGTGGTTGTGTCACTTAATGAAACATATTGTCTATTACCTTGACCTCCTTGTAGAAATATGCTGGTGGGCATCAGAGTGTCTGGATTGACAGGTTCATTGAATGTAAGCTGTAGAACACCAGTGTCAAGGTCCAATGAGAATTGCAAAAGCTCTGGACGGTTACTGTCATCTATAAACTCTAGTGCATCTAAAGCAAGGCTACTCAAAACCGGTTGAAGATAATTATCAGCTCTGTCAGCTATTGTAGTATTAAGGGCTGAAAGCCAACAGTTGTTGATATCAGAACAAAGCCGGTCATCTTGTTTGATCATGTTAAGATCATCAGGGTTTACTGTTATCATTATGAAGGTATCATTGATGCTTGTAACATTGCCTTCTTGAAGAATCAGTCTTGTTTGAGCATTTCTGAAGAAGCTTTGCAGTGTTATTGAAGAATACATAAGAGATGAGACATCAACTGTTTCACTGAATTGTAGAACAACTGTGCCCGCATTCAAATCAAATTGGACAAAATTACTTAAAACTGGACGTGTGGTGTCATTGATGTACACATTAACTGGCATTGCACTGCCATTGATAATTTCTCTGATCCTATTCATACTCATGTCCAGTACCATTTCTTCAGGGAACGTAATGAAGCAGTCATATGGAGAAGAGCACAATTCTTTTCTTTTCAATGCATTAAAGTCATCAAAAGTGAAGGTCACGTAGAGTGTAGGCTCATCAGTTGTGACAGTTTCTCCTCCAGTAAGTACAAGCACTCCTGATTCCAAATCTTCTATGTCTGACACATCTGCTTCAGATTGTAGAGTAACATATTCAAGGACTAATGATGATGTGTTGACAGTTTCATTAAATTGCAAAGTAAGAATTCCTGAATTCATATCAATATTGAAATACTCCAGTACAGGAGCATTGTCATCAAAAGTAATGTTCTGAACTTGCAGGGCAGCTGAACTAAGTATAGCTATCACAGGATTATCACTCATATCACTGATCAGCTCTGTAGTGATGGAGACATAAGTATTGTACAGAGATGTTGCAATGTCAGTGTTTCGTTTGATATTATTAATATCAGTGGTAGTTAAATAAAGTTCAACTGATGTGAAATTCCTTTGGGACATGTTTCCACCAGATAGTGTCTCTGATGCAGCAGACGAAGTGCTAACATTTTGAATTGTTAGTGATGCTGGATTCAGTGATTGTACATTCACAGTCTCTGTAAAATATAAAATAATCACATCATTCTTCAGATCCAGTAACCAGCTATACAAGACTGGACTAAAAGTGTCTTTGATGTACTGAGACACTTGTGTAGCATTTTCAGTATTGATGGCAACAACTTCATTGTCATTCATATCAAGTATACTAACTATTGGAAAACTAAGGTAAGTGTCAACCCTGTCAGTGGCAAGATTAAACAACTCTTTAATGAGATCTAAATCCGAAGTGTCTAAGTAGACTTCAATTCGAGTTGAATACATTGTTGAAACATTTGCTGATGTTAAAGTATAGGATTCAACTTCTAAGTCAGGTAGAAAGCTTGGCCGTTGCTGCAAAGTCAAAGAGCTGATATTAAGAGTATAGGGGTCTACAGTTTCTGAATAAGACAAATACAGAATCTCATTTGTTAAATCAAGGTCAAATGACACCAATTCTGGGCTGACAGAATCTTCATAAAACTCATCCACTTGTGATCCATTGGTTGACACAAGTCCTATCAAGTCATTGCCATTCATGTCGTCAACCAAATTATGAGTGTACGATATGTAGGTATTGTTCATTGATGTACAGAATTGACGGAATTGCTTGATGTAATTGAGATCATCTTTGTTAAGAATTACATCAATGAATGGACCATTACCGGAGATAATCATACCACCAGTCAGCTTCCTATACACACTGCCTATCGTATCATTCTGTAGTGTTATTTCTTCCAGATTCATTGTGGCTGTATTCACTGTCTCAGAAAATGATAAGGTGATAACTTCATTTGTTAAGTTTAATGAAAATCCGGTTAACTCAGGTCTTTTGAGATCTTCAACAAACATGTCTGCAAGAGCAGCACTTCCATTGTTAATGGGAAATACTTGATTAGAATTTATATCATTAACTAGTAGTGTTGAGAAACTAAGATATGTGTTTCGTTGTCTTGTAGCCAACAGAGTCATATTCTTGATCACGTTGACATCATCAAAGGAAAGATACACATTGATTACAGTTGATTCAAAGGAGTCAAACAAGCTGCTTCTAAGTTGGTAAAAGCTATCAAATGGAAACGACACAATGTAATCCTGTAAGACAATCTGAGCATCATCAAACGTGTTACCAGCAACAGTTTCATTGAATGTCAGTGACAGTACATCAGCGTCTAAGTCCAAGCTGTAATACACCAAGGCTGGACGATTTTGGTCTTGAATAAAGCTAGTAACTTGCAGTGGCTCAGATGCAGGAATTGGCACAACGTAATTTTCCTTTGTGTCCCTGATCAAATGCATAGTGATGGAAATGTAGGTTGTCTCACTTGAAGTGGCCAGCATAGTTAGCCTCTTGATTTCATTCAAATCCAATGGTTGAATATTGACTATCACAACAGGTTCAAATCCACTCGGGGTACCTATTGTATCCAATGATAAAGTGTGGTGATTCTCAGGCAACAGATTTGTGTTTGATTGTAAAGTGATTTGACTGACATTTAGGAGATGACCTACTACGGTTTCAGAAAATCTTAGAGTCAACACTGCAGTGTTCATGTCAAGATCAAACTGTTGCAATTGAGGGCTGGTAACATCTTCCATGTAACGTCTAACATTCTGGGCATTCACCACAGGAACAGCTGTCTCACCAGCTTGATCCTTGATCACACATGACTCCACCATTAGCCATGAAGTGAGGTTTGTTTCTCCAATATGTAAAGACTTTAAAGTGTTGAGATCATCAAGAGTGAAATTGACAATGACCACCGTTTCATCAATCATTGCTTGAGTGTCAAAGAAAACTGAAAACTCATCTAACAAGCTATTCCCAAACATTGGACTGTTGATCATGACTCTAGACGATGCGTTAAACATGCCAGACCCTGATCCCGATCCGCTACCACTACCGCTGTACTCAAACACTCTCTCTGGCATTAATACTGTTCCACCAGTGAGTGTGTGCTGAATTAATCCAGTAGGATCAGTTTGGAGGGTGATACAAGTGTAGTTGACAGACATAATGTCCACAGTTTCATCAAAATAGAGTGAAAGTAGTCCTCGGTTCATGTCCAGGTCAAACCACAACAGACGTGGCATAGTAGAGTCAGTTACAAAGTCATCTGCTTCGAGTGCATCAGAGTGAACAATTTGAACAACAGGGTTGCCATTCATATCCATTATAAAGTCGCTTGTGATAGTCAAGAAGGAAGTGTTTTGACGTACTAGAAGATCTTCAATCATTTTGATTTCATTGACGTCATAACGTGTCATCCTTAATACAAGTATTAGACCATTTACACTCTCTGTGTTTCCTCCAGTCAGTGTATATTCTGACTCATCCTCAAACTCTCTATTTTGCAACCTTACAGCTGTTGGGTCTAATGTGAAAACATTGACAACCTCACTGAAATAAAATGTTAGCAAGCTAGCATTCAAGTTAACTTCAAATGAAATAACTTCTGGTGATGTAATATCAGGATAATAGCTTGTTACAATGCTGGTATTCTCCTGCACTGGATTGGCCATAGGGTATCTATTCAGATCATACAAAGCACCTGCTTCAATGCGTATATATGTAGAACCTCGGGAGACTGCAAGATCTGTATCAAGTTTGATTGTGTTCAAATCCACTTGAGTTGCTGTCAAATTGAGAGACAGTATGTGAGAATCAGGTCCAATTGGGCCAACCATTATCAATCGATGGTAACTCATTAAACTAATGTCATTTTGAATAGAAATCATTGAGGCTACAATGCTAGTGAAATCTACTGTCTCATCAAATGTCAATATCAGACGTTCAGAGGTCAGGTTGAGAGAAAATGCTTGCAGTATTGGTCCAGTTGAGTCTCGTAAATAATCGTAAACTCTTGTAGCATTTTCATCACTGATGGCAACAACTTCATTTCCATACATATCTTCTGTACTAAAGTTAGTCAGAGATAAGAAGGTCGAGTCCTCATCCTGAGCTAGATCTCTCAAGAATTTTATTCTGTTAGAATCAACTGCTCCAATATCAATAACAATCGTGGGTCCATTGTCTGAAACACTACTAGAACCCACAGGATAGAGGTCAGTGGTTAGTGTATAATATTGACTAGCATTTACAAAACTGGAAGAAGACTGTAAGGTTATTCCACTTACATTCAATGTACTAGCATTCACAGTCTCACTGAAGTACAGTGTAAGTGTTGGACCATCCATGTCAAGGTCAAACCTTTCCAATACTGGATCAACCAAGTCTGATGTAAAATTCAATACTTGAAGTGCATAAGAACTATTGACCTCAGTGATGGTGTTAGTATTCATATCCAGCACCAGAGAGGGAGTAATTGATATGTAAGTAGTTTCGTTTGAAACAGCTAGCTCAACTATCTTCCGTAAAGTATTCCTATCCTCAAGGTTAAGCTGCAACATTAGTGACGTGCCATCAGTGGTAAAGGGCAAATTATCTCCTCCAGTAAGTGTATAATTAGTTACGGTAGTAATGTTGGAATCTTCATCTATCCTTTGCTCCAGCAGGGTTAAACTCGATGAGTCAAACGATGCGGCATTGACTGTTTCAGAAAATCTCAAAGTTATGGTATCCATGGATAAATTGAGGTCAAATGATTCCAGTTCTGGTGGAGTAGTATCTGCTGTAAACACATTCACTGGCATGGCAATGGTAGGCAAATTCATGTTGTTGAAAGCATCTCTAATTGCGTACACACTTAATGTGAGGTAGGTTGTCTCATTACTAATAGCCAAAGAGTTCAGTCTCTTAATTTCATTCAAGTCATCATGGCCAATATCCACAACAATTATAGGCCAATCTTCACTGTCCGTAGAACTGTTAGTGGTCAAATTGTATAATTGCGTTTCATTCACTTCCATGTTTAATAGCAATATTTCAGTAACATCCAAAAGACTTGCATTTACTGTCTCAGTAAAGGTGAATATGAGTTCTCCAGTGTTCATGTTTAAGTCATATGAGACAAGGGCAGGTCTGGTGTTGTCATTCATAAACACATTTACTCTCATTGCTTCTGTATCGTTAATTTCTACAACATCATTTCCATTCATATCTTTGATCGCCAATGATGAGATGGACAAGTACGTGTTACTTTCATTGGTACCGAGGTAAGGTAGAGCATTCAGTGAGTTAAAGTCAAATGGAATTAGCTGATGTACCAACACTACAACATCTCCAGTCAACAAGTTACTCATAGTCAGTGTATAGTTCTGAATAGATGTGGAGATATTATCAGAGCTCTGAAAGGTTAACTCCGTCACCATAAATGTAAGGCTATCAACTGTTTCAGAAAAATTCAATGACAAATTTCCTGTGTTCATATCCAAGTCAAAACTAAGCAGTTCAGGTCTTGTGGTATCCTCAGTAAAGTTGGTAACCATCAGGGCATCATCATCAAATATTGGGACTATTGCATTGTCATTCATATCAATGATGGTTGTGTTAGCAAATACTATAAAGGTATCACTGCCATTAGTGTCAGTAGCTAAGTTCTTAATGGCCTTGATGTTGTTCAAATCAAATAATGAGAAGTAGATAGAAATAACGGTGGAATCATTCTGTGAATTGGTGCCTCCAGTCAACTGATGAGTAACACTAGAATTTGTTGCCTCCTCAACATTCTGAAGGGCTATGGATGTAGCATCAAGAGAAGAAGCTTCTACTGTCTCTGAGAATGTCAGGTAGAGTGTACCAGTGTTGAGGTCAATATCAAACATTTTAAGTGTTGGAGGAGTCACATCTTCTTGCACATTGTCAGCTTGTAAAGCAAAGGATGAGTTGACAGCAACAACCATGTTTCTGTTCATGTCTAATACACCTCCTTCATCAATGGTAATATAAGTATCATTAATAGTTGTGGCAATTTCTCTGATTCTCTTTAGCTCATTCAAATCTACTATATCTAACAGAACGTCCACATATATACTGTCAGCAATATTGGTGATGTTGCCACCAGTGAGGGAAACGTTAATCATATTAGACGACATGGAATTTTGCAATACAATAGATAGCACATTCAAAGAAGTGTAATTCACAGTTTCTGAGAAGGTCAGTGTTATATTCCCATAGTCCATATTAAGTCTAAAGCCTATGAGTTCTGGAGCAGTCATATCTTCTGTGAATTCTGTTACCTGAGTTGCATTTCCATTGACTACTGGTATTAACACATTGTTGTTAGTATCCGTGATTGTGAAATACATCATTGTGAGGTAGGTGGTTGTATTTGAAGTGGCTAACTGTGTTAATCGTTTGATCTCATTTAAATCCAAATCTCCAATCTGAACAAGAATTATTGGCCAATCTGAATCATTAGAATATGTCACAAGGGGAGTGAATATAAATCTGTCCAACTCTTCTGATGATTCATCAGCCTGTATGGTAATTCCAGACACATTTAAACTAGGTACACTAACAGTTTCAGAAAAAGTTAACAATAGCTGTCCCATATTCATGTCAAGATCAAAACTATCAAATGTTGGGTGGACCAAGTCCTCAACAAAATCTTCGGCCATTAACAAGGTTACAGATTCAACTTGGTTTCCATTCATATCTACAATGGTATAGGATTCCATGGAAATGTAGGTATTGTTTTCTTCAGTAACCAAGTCTGGTATGCTCTTGATGTAGTTCAAATCATCAACATCAAGTTTGATAATAATCACAGGATCATCAGGTCCATATTCTGGGCCACCTAATTCTGGGGTCAACACATAGCCCCCAACAAGCTGTCTGTAGCTGGAGGAGTCATTGTTGCTTAGAGTGATTGCAGTCACGTTAAGAGATGTGGCATTCATGGTTTCATTAAAATACAGTGTAAGCCATTCATTGGTTAAATTAACTATAAATGATAAAAGAACAGGATCAACCTTGTCCTCAGTAAAGTTTGTAGCCATTAATGTAAAATTTGGAAATATCTCATCAAATAAGTTTCTACTCATATCCAAAATAAATGATGCTGTTGCAGATAGATAAGTGTTTTCTTCAACAGTAGCCAACATGGTGCGTCTCTTTATTTCATTAAGATCAGGACTGCTAAGGAAAAATTCAATGATGAGTTGACCAGTGAGCTCTTCAGTATACAGATAACCACTTTGTAATGTATAATACTCGTCTGATGTGTTAGAACTGCTGTCACTAAATAGCGTCACTTGCATGATATCCAGTGAACTGGCATTTACTGTTTCATCAAACGTAAACAAGAAAGTTCCATTGTGAAGATTTAATGAATAACTTACCAATACAGGACTGGTGACATCAGGTTCAACATCTGATACCTGTAAAGCATCATCAGTTTCTATTGCTGTAACATTATTCCCACTCATGTCTTTAACTTGCATTGGTGTAATTGATATAAAGGTGTTCTCTTCATTAGTAGCAAGATAAAGTAATCTTTTAATTTCATTGAGATCTGGAATTGTTAAGTTTAGATAGATTAGAGTGTCGTCTTCATTCAGCAAAGTACCACCAGTAAGTGTGTACTCATGTTCTACCTCTGAAACATTAGCATGGCTTTGTAGTGTTATCTCTGAAGCATTAAACATCATAGTATCCACAGTTTCTGAGTAGTTCAAAGCCAGTATACCAGTATTAAGGTCTATACTAAATCTCTCCAGTACTGGTTCAATGGAATCTACTGTGTATATCCTAACTCTTTCTCCACTGCCATCTTCAATTTCTTCAATAGCATTAAAGCTCATATCAACCACAGTCAGGTTAGTGAGTATGATGTATGTATCGTTCTCCATTGTGCCAACGTTTCGGCTTTTCTTGAGGGTATTCAAGTCTGCATCACTTATGGAAATGTTAATAAATGGAGAGAAAGAGGTGGTAAAACTACTGCTGGTGAACACAAAGGTGCTGTCATTGTTACTGGCAAGTGGTGCATCTTGTAACATAAACTCTCCTAGCTGAAACTGTGGTGCCCAAACTGTCTCGGTGAAGCTAATGCTCAGTATTGCTGATGTCATGTCCAGATCAAAGTAGGCCAACTGAGGTCTTGTGGTGTCATTGACAAACATATCAACTCTAGATGCATCAGTAGACTCAACTGGGGCTATTTGATTACCATTCATATCAGCAATAGTTAAATTTGTCATGGTAATGAAGGTATTCTCGATTAATGTTGCTAAATTGGGGAAGGCCTTGACTGCATTCAGTTCTTCATGCAGCAGTGTAACATTTACATACAGGCCATCCTCCATTGTCAAGACATTTCCTCCAGTTAATTGTACCATGGATACTGGATCATCATCAGATGAAACATTTTGCAGTGTGATCTGCGCTACATCAAAACTACTGACATTAACAGTTTCAGTGAATGTCAAGGCCAGTTCACCGTTATCTAAATCAAAGCTAAATGATCTCAATTGAGGAGGTGTTGTGTCTTCTACATATAATGTCACAGGTAACAGAGTTGGAACAACACTATTATTTGCAGTATCCATAATGGCCTCTTCGACAATGTACAAAAACGTGTCATTAGGTATAGTGGCTAAACCAATGAGTTTCTTAATTTGATTCAAATCATTATCTCCAATTGTAATATTGATTTCAGGCCAATCATTACTATTAGAGTATGACTCTGTGTAGTTATCTCCAGCAGTTAGTGAGTGATGTATGTAAGTGCTTCCACTATCAGATCGAAGCTCGATATATTCCACATTTAGGGAGGATACATTGACCGTTTCGTTAAATGTTAAAGTCAATACACCAACATTGACATCTAGGTCGAACGACTCTAGAACAGGATTGTTCATATCTTCGGTATAATTACTGACACTAATGGCTTGGGCACTGGAGACTGATGTGACGCTATTCATATTCATGTCCATGATGGTAGTTGAATCAATTTGAATATAAGTGTTATTTTCATCAGTAGCAAAATATGGGATACTCTTAATGTAATTCAGATCTGCTGCATCAAGTTGGATGACAATTAAAGTTCCATCAGAAGATAAACTAGTGCCACCAACCAACATACGAGCTTGAACTTCTCCACTGGATTGCATGTCCTGCAAAGTTATACCTGACACGTACAAGCTTGACTCATTCACTGTCTCTGAAAAGTAAAGATATAACTGTTCTAGTGTCAAGTCCAAATCAAACATTATTAATTCTGGAGGAGTGGTGTCATTAATGTGGTCTGTAGCCATAATGGCCGATCCATCTGGTATGGGGATGATATAGTTACCAGCAACATCTCGTAAAGCTGCAACTGTTAACCGTAAATACGTGTCTGTTGTTGAGGTTGCCAATTGTGTGATGCGCTTAATTTCATTCAAATCGGCATCAGATAGAGTTACATTAAATTCCCAGTACAACTCACCACTATACACTATTCCACCTGTTAAAGTATGGGAGTAATCCATCTCCAGAGCAGTGGTATTGTACTGTAGCGTGACTTGAGATGCATCAAAGGTAGTCGGGTTTACAGTTTCCGAGAAACTGAGAGTGATTACACCATTGTCCATATCTAGTACAAATGAAAGTAGCTCTGGAGAAATTTCATCCCTAAAGTATGCAAAAACTTGCTCAGGTGTAGTGGTGGTTACTGGAACAACAGGATTGAACTTCATATCAGCAACAGTAATGTTGGTAATTGATATGTATGTATCAGACTGGTTGGTTCCCAATCCCAGAATCCTTTTGATTTCGTCCAAATCAGCACGCCCAAGATTTATAACCACCACATGAGAGAAGATGGTAGATGACACTGTTTCACTATCAAGACCCAATGTGTGTGACATGCCACGAAGGTCAGCATCAGAACCACCAAGCAAAGTGATAGTTGATATATCTAAGGTCATGCCAGCATTTACAGTTTCAGAAAATTCTATAATCAACTCCTCTGTAGTAAGCGAGATGTTAAAATGGTCCAAAGTGGGATTCACAGTGTCGACCATGTAATTTCTGACCATTAAAGCTGTTTCTCCGTTTACTAGTTCAACAACTGGTTGCAAATTTTGGTCATAAATTGTATCATTTGCTATTGTCAGCCATGTGGTGTTTTCAAACAAAGCAACTTCTCGTTCTTTAATACCATTTAAATCATCCCTAGTAAGTTCAAATCGAATTATAGTAGAGTCACTAGGCTCAAGTACAATTCCATCAGTCAGTGTGTAAAAATTGGTAGAGTTGGAAGAATCCTGCAGAGTTATACCATTAAAGTTGATCGATGTCACATTCACAGTTTCAACAAATTCAAGAACCATGATATTGGTGGTTAGGTCAAGGTCAAATGCATCTAGTATTGGCCTAGTTGTATCATTTACAAATGATGTGATATTTAGTGGATCTGACGAAGGTATCATATTGACAAAGTTCCTGTTCATGTCTTGAATCAGAGTAGAGTCAATGGCCAAGTATGATGTCTCTGGACTAACAAAAAGTGATTCCATTTGTTTGATGATATTTAAGTCACTGTCATTGAACATCAGTCTGATTTGCTGACCATTTTGACTTTCAGTTGATCCTCCAGTCAGTGTGTATGATGCAGATGGATCAAATACATTCAGTAATGTAACTGCAGCAGGATTCAGTGAAGAGGAGTTCACTACTTCATCAAAATTCAGAATTAACTGTTCAGAGTTGAAATTAATGGAAAATGATAACAGATTTGGTTTGGTGGTATCTGGGGTGTAGAGAGTGACCAGACGAGTTCTGTTGAATGCCATATTAGCCAATAAGCTCAAGTCATTTATAGCTCCCATTGTCAGTGTAAGAAATGTAGTGTTTTCATTAATAGCCAGGCCTGTTTCTAACTTGATCTTTTGCACATGGTAGAAATCCAACTTGATGTCTATATCTGGGGAGTTGCCAGTCAAGACGGTACTATTAGAGAACACAATGCTTGTTCCACCAGTTGCATTTGTAGAATGTAATCTTATCAGTGGGTACTGAATAGATGATACATTTACAGTCTCATCAAAATGTAGGGCAATAATTTCACTGTCCAAGTTTAGATCAAATGTATTAAATACTGGTCCTGTAGTATCATCCTGATAAAATGAAACTTTCATAGCATTTTCAGCTAGAATCTCTTCTACTGAATTCATGTTCATATCTTGTATAGCATTTGTGGTAATTGATAAGTAAGTGTCATTTTCTGAACGAGCTAAATCTGTCAAATTTTTGATAGTATTCAAGTCACTTCTTCCAATAGTTACAATAACGGTGGTGTTATCTTGGCTGAATGTGGATGAGACTTCTGTCAAAGTAAACATCGTATCATTGTCAGGAAATGAACCATTGGTTGAATGAAGAGTAAACTGAGTAACATTAAGAGTACCAGCATCCATCGTCTCACTAAAAGTCAAGATGAGCCAACCTAGATCCATATCAAGGCCAAAGGAAACTAACACCGGATCAATGTTGTCAGGAGTGAAAAAGGCAACCTCTAAAGAGTTTATACCATCTTCTCTTGGTACATTATTATTTTCACTCATATCTAATACAAAACCTGAAGTAAAAGTCATATACGTGTTAGTTTCAGAAGTAGCTAGTCCACGAAGACGTTTGATTTCATTGAGGTCATCATCACCAAGGAATAGCGTAATTTCATTACTATTCTCCAACAAAACAGTTGTTCCTTCTTGCCCTACAGTTAGGCTTCTAGAATATCCAGTGGACCCGGTATCAAATGCACTTTGTATTGTTAACATTGTTACATCTATGGAAGAAGCACAGACTGCTTCTGAAAATGTCAAAGAAATGGTTTCACTTGTCAAATTTAGATCAAACCGGTCTAGTTCAGGCTCCTTAAAATCAGCAGTAAACAGATCGACCATGGTTGCATTTTCTGAAGGAATCTCTACCACATAGTTTTGGTTCATATCTTGGATCATTGACATTGGAAATGAAATATACGTGGTGACATTGCTTACTGCTAGACCTGTTTGAAGTTTTATACTGTTTAGATCAATTGTACCCAATTGGATAGATATGACTGTGAAGTCTTCGCTGTTGGAAATACTGTTATTGCTACCACCAATGGATAATTGAGTAAAAGAACTATTCTCAGTTGAATTTTGTTCTGACTGAATGACAATGTCCACTATTTGCAAACTGGATGCATTAACTGTTTCATCAAACGTCAAGCGTAAACTTTCATTAGTCAAATTCAATGAAAATCCTACAAGGAATGGTGAGCTAATATCAGAGGTGTAGTTGGAAACAACTGATGCATTTAATATGTTTGCTGGTTCAATTGCATTACTCTGTCCATTAGAATCCATATCTCGTACTAAAGTACTATCATACGTTATATAAGTGTCTGCTTGGGAGTCGGCCAAGCCAATTAGCCTCTTGATTTCATTTAAATCAGCTACTGTCAAATACAAATTAATCGTATTGATGTTGACTCTTTCCCACTCTCCACCTGTCAGCGTATGTGTAATACTACCTATGCGATTAGCATTGCTTTGTAATGTAATTGATGTAGGCTGGAAGCTGCTAGCATTGACTGTCTCTGAGAATGACAAATACAATAATCCATCATCCATGTGTAATTCAAAAGATCTCAAAGTTGGACGAGTTGCATCACGGAAGTACATATTAGCCATTAAAGAGTTGTTGGTAGTAATGTTTACCAAACGATTAAAGTTTGTATCGTTAATAGCTAAAGAAGTAATGGCTAAAAACGTATCCAATTGTGATGAGGCAAGACTGGACAAGGATTTGACACTGTTACTATCTTCTTCAGTCAGTGTCAATACTACTATAGATCTGGGAGGATTGCGATTGACCACAGTGCTTTGTATAATATATGATTCATTGTTCACACCATGTAGAGTTATTTGTGATGGATCAAAACCTTCTACATTCATTGTTTCTGAGAAGTATAAGATTAATGATCCTTGCCCATCTAAGTCTAAATCAAAGTTATCCAATGATGGGCTTGTGGTATCTGGTGTATAATTTGTTGGCATAAGAGCATTGTCAGTGGTGAATGGTATAGCTTTATTTCCAGCAAGATCTTCAATGAACTCTGCTGATATTACAAGATACGTGTTGCCAATTTCTGTAGCCAAGTTACTCTTAGCTTTAAGACTATTAAGGTTATCATCAGACAAGTACAGTAAAACAAAGTATCCATCACTGCTGTTGGTGAATGTATCCTCTTCTATCACTTCTGTGTTAGGCACTCCTACAAATGAACCCACTGCATCTCGCTGTATTGTTAAGCCACTTGTGTCAATGGCATTAGTACTACTACTTGTGTCTACTACATCATCAAAACTGATCAGTAAGGTACCTTCATCCATGTCCAAATGAAATCCCTCTGCACGAGGACCAGTTGTATCTCGCAAATACCTAAAGTCATTTGCAAACAACGCAGCAGAAGCAATCACTAGATTTCCTGCCATATCTAATATTGCAGCATATTCTATTTGGACATATCGATAAGATAAAATACCAAGTGCAGAAACATTAATTTTAATAGCTAACAAATCATCTCTGCTAATACGCACTTCGATTTCTGTTCTTAGTGAGTTATCCACATAAGACACTTCTCCAGGTTCTAATTCCCTTGTAAACTGACCATCAGATGATGACAAAATTGACAGCAAATTATAGTTAATTGATGAAATATTGACAGGTTCATTAAATTCAATTTGGAACAATCCTTCATCATAGTCCAACAGCAAAAGCTGTGATACTTCAGGAGATGTCATATCAGCAGTATAATTTCTAACCGGTATAGCCATACTAGGCTCAATGGGGAAGTTCATATTTGGAGAATCTCCTCTACGAGTATCAACTGCTAATCCAACTTCTACAGACATAAATACAGTATCGTTGTCTACTGCAAAATCCTCGTATGCTTTTAGTTCATTTCGATCAAGTTCAGTCAAAGGAAATGATAAACTTAGCCCATCAGCACTTCTGCTAGGAGTACCAGGCACATCTTGTGGCGAGTAACTTCTGGTAGCATTGACTAGGTAGTTGTGAAAAGTTATTTTAGTACGATTAAAATTTTGTGTTTGCACAGGCTCATCAAAATAAATCACAACAACATTTGAGTCTAGATTTAAATCAAATGCGGTGATGTTTGGCCCAATGGTATCGTCAACAAAGTCAGCTGCTCTTACTGCTCCACCCACAGTAATACCTACAACAGGATTAGCTGACATATCATATATTGTGTCAGAGGTGAAGGTAATATGACTACTTGCCAAGGAAGCAAACAAGCCTGTGTCAAGTTTGATGGCATTCAAGTCACGTATGTCAAGTAGCAGAATAAGAACAGGATCATCCCTGGGACTCAAGATAGTACCATTATATTGCAATGTGTAGTTAGCAGAAATGGCTCCTAGTGTATCTATGAGAGTGATTGACTGTGACTGAAAAGTTGAGTGATCAACAGTTTCATTGAAGGTGAGACTCAATATACCAGCAGTCATATCAATGGTAAATGACACCATGAGCGGCATACTAGTATCATTGATATATACCTCTGCTTCTATCCCAGTACAAGTAAGATCTGCAAGGAGAAAGAAAGTAAAATATTAAAATATGCATTAATGAATCAATGCAGACAAGATAGTTATATAATACAACAATGCATGTTGTCAGCTTACCTTCAAAATAGTTGGTAACTGGTATTGGTGTAGGTAATGGCAATAGTGGAAGTTCCACGTAATCAAACACAGTTGCGTTTGCAATGAATACGAAGACGTCACTTGCAGACTTGGCAATTGGTCTGCTGTTCTCTTTGAGGAATTCTTGGTCATCCACGGTTAGTCTAATGTGTATAGTAGCATCAAAATCACTAGTGAAATACTGTGAACTATTGTCAATGGTTAGTTGGATTGAACGTGAAGTAATATTTGACTCGTTGGCAAGTAAAATTCCAGATAAATTTAATGTATGGGACATTACGGCTTCAGAAAAACTTAAAATTAAAAAGTTATCATTGAGGTCCAGATCAAACGACAACAGTGTAGGATTTGATGTATCATTAATAAAATCTGTGGCAGGTACTGCTTCATCTTCACCAGTGATGATGGCTAAGTTTCCATTCACATCCACAACAGCCTCAGGCAGTACTACTCTACCAAAAGAATTGTCTTCATCAGTAGTAAGATTAACCATGGACTGTAGAGCACTCATATCAAGACGTGATAATTCAATAGTGATTGTCACAGCTCCAGTGCTATTATCTTCTGATAAAACTTCACCACCGGTGAGTGTGTGTGACTGGATATATTGAGTGTGACTACGATTAGCTACATTGCGGATGACAAAGCCAGGAGGGTAGTACGAACTTGGAATAACAGCTTCATCAAATATAAGATTTAACAGCCCAATGTTCAGATCTAAAGCAAATGACATCAGTAAAGGACCAGTAGCATCAATTGTATAATTTTCAACCATAGTAAAGTTTTCTGTTGCCACTCCAGTCACATTTCTACCATCAATATCCTGTGCTACATCCTCACCAAAGAGAACATAGCTATTTGCTTGCTCAGTAGCTAACTCAGCATTGATCTTGATGGTGTTAAGATCAATTGGTTCTAGAGGAATATGGATACTATAGTCACTCTCAAAAGGATTGATGGGGTAGGTCCCTATTAAACTATGTGTATTATTCAAATTATCACTGATCACAATAACATTAGGGTTGACTGACGTTGAATTGATCACATCATTGAAAAAGAGTGATAGGATACCACTGTCCATATCTAGCACTGCATATAAGAATGTTGCTACAGTTGTATCTGGAATAAATTCTCTCACCAAAGTGGCATTAGTATTGGATATGTTCACAACATAGTTGTTAGCAAAGTCCTTTATAAGATCAGAGGAAAATGAGAGATATGCAGCCGTTCCATTCAATTGGTCTAGTTTGACTTCCCTTAAATCTGCAGCATTAAAATGTATTAAGATTAGCAGTTTACGTTCATTCACATACTCAACTTCTCCATCAGTAAGGTGCACACCTTGGACTATTGTCTCGTTTAAAGTGATATTACAAGCTTCTAAAGATATGGGGTACATGGTCTCATTGACAGACGTTGAATTATCAGTTAAATTAAAACTTGATGAGCAGTTTAAAATATACTCACCCTCTTGAAAAACATGTGTGTCATTTGCTATAGCACCATCAGGATACAACATATACAATGATGAATTCAAATATGTTCGAGGGGGGTTTGTATTAATAGAATAATTGTGAAAGAAGAAGAACTCCTCCAATTGTATACAACTGATGTTAACAGGTTCATCAAATAAGACACTAAAGGATCCATTGTTGAAATTTAGGGTAGAGAAAGATACCAGCCTGGGGTTAACTGTGTCAGGGCCATACACGTTAGCTCTCATCCCAGTTCCATTAAGTGTAGAAGCAATTGGATTTCCACTAACATCTTGCATAAAGTCAGTGAAAGTCAAATATGATGTATCTTCAGAATTGTAGAGGTATTCATGGGCTTTCAACAAAATCAAATCTGAAGGGTCCATCAACCAGGAAACTTCAAGACCATTTTCAGATCGACTAAATGTACCCGTCATGCGAGGATTAAATGTTACAGTAGGATCTGTGATGGTGTTTTGGAATGTCAGCAGCCTAGGATCAAAACTGTTGATATTGACAACCTCATCAAAAGTCATCGTCATAAGCCCCTGGTTCAAATCAAAGTCAAAAGACTGCAAAAGAGGTCTTGTAGTGTCTTGAACAAAGTCCTGCAGCATATGTGATGGCAATATTGGATCTGGTTCAATGGCTTCTATGTAGTTCCCAACAACATCTCGGACAAACGTCACATTAAATCTAATAAAGCAATTATCAGTGCTAGTACACAAAGTTTCTTGTAGTTTTATTTCATTCACAACATTCATGTTAAGCTGAAATTGGTAAACAATTAGGGCATTAGAATCGACCACAGCGACTCGCCGCTGTGTACTGATACCAAAAGCTTCTTCATCACTTGTTTCAAAGAACCCAAGCGTTGATGGATTAAACCTAGCAGCATTAACATGTTCAGAGAACTCCAAAGTAAATATACCAGAATTTAAATCAAACTCAGTATAGCGCACAATAAAAGGATCAGTTGTGTCAAGTGTGTATTCATCAACTTGCATAGCTGAATCAAGTGGTATAATTTGGTTATCATTGCCACTTGCATCTTGAATTAACATCTGTGTCACTGATATATAACAAGTAATTTGTGATGCACAAACACGTGACCTCTTCAGTCCATTGAAATCAGTGACACTAAGTTGAATGTATACCTCTGTAACAAGACCACCGTTAGTAATATTGCTATCCAATAACATGTATACTTCACTTGGCGATGACATAGCATTTTGTAATGTCATATCAGTAACATCCATGGAGTCAAGATCTACTGTTTCATCAAAAGAGACCACCATTGTACCCGTGTCATAGTCCAACATAAAGCTCTCTATTACTGGAGCAGATGAGTCGGTAATATAATTCCTTACATTCCGTGCATCACTCATTGGAACCCTTACTAACATATTTCTGTTCATGTCTGATATTCCTGATTCTGTAATACTGAGATATGTATCAGCATCTTCTGCTGCCAATTGAAGGTTAGCTTTCAGCAGATTTAAATCTGTCCTTGTTAAGGTAAGGGCAATAGTAGTGCTTAATGGCTGGTTAACTGTACCTCCATTCAAAGTGTATATCTCAACAGGTGATGAGTGCATGTTTTGCAAAGTCACTTGCGAAGGTACAAAGCTTGATGCATTCACTGATTCTGAGAATACAAGAGTCAACACACCAGAGTCAACATCTAAATCAAAGACAACCAAAGTTGGAGGTGTTCGGTCTGCTGTGTGATTAGTAATCTGCAATGTATTATCACTAGATATTTCAACACTTGGATTACCGTTAGTGTCCAACACTGTAGAATGGGCTAGTGTGATAAACGTATTGTCATTCATGCTGGCCAGAGGAAATGTTGCAGTAATGGAATTGAAATCATTCATAGATAAAGCTATGACAACTTCGACTCCGTCTGGACTACTTGTTGAACTACCTGATGTTAATGATACTGTCTGAGTAGGATCAGACTGCTGTTCTTGAAGAGCCACACTTATAATACTGAATGTAGATGTGTCTACTGTTTCATCAAAAGTTAAAACAAGAAGGTGATCCTGTAAATTTAAATCAAAGCTAAACAACATTGGAGGTACCATATCAGGGAAAAATGCTGCAGCCTGTTCAGCATTGTTAGATTGGATGGGTACCACTAGGTTTCCTGCCATATCTCGCACAGCAGTTTCAGTAAAGTAGAGATAAGTGTTCTCCATCCTTGTAGCAAGAGTACGGAATAACTTTAAGATGTTAAGGTCAGCAGCTGTCAAGGTTAAATCAATGTATGTTGTATCGGCAGGCGATGAGATTCCTCCAGTCAGTATGTGAGTCAAATCATTCCCATTTACAGTGTTCTGAATGGTTATCTGAGTTGGATCAAGACTACTTGACCTCACAGTCTCAGAAAATGAAAGCCTTAGAATATTGGTAGTTAAATTTAGCATGAAATTTTCTAACTGTGGTTCGGTCTCATCACGGGAATACATGGATACTTGTTGCGCTGTGTCTTCATGAACTTCAACTAACTGGTTACCATTCATATCCACAATTGCTACAACACTAGCTACCAAAAATGTATCAACTGCACTAGTGGCCAAATCACCTATGCTCTTAATGGCGTCTAAATCAGGTTTAGCTATAGCGACTTCAATGATTGTGCTATCTTCTATGCTACTAGTACTCTGTTGGAGAGTGTAGTTTGACGTGGCTCTTCTGCCTCTGTTTACAAGTGAAATCCTATTTAAATCAAGAGAGCTTGCGTCAACTGTTTCACTAAAGGTAAACCTCATGATACCACTGTCAATGTCAAGAGTAAAGCTCTCCAGTACTGGAGAGGTCATGTCTGGTATAACAGAAGCTGCCATCAAAGCATTAGCATTCTCAATAGCTACAACTCTGTTCATATTCATGTCAAACACAGCTGAGGATGTGATTGTTAAATATGTATTGTTGATGAAAGTTCCCAAGTCGGTTTGTTGTTTAATATAGTTGATGTCGGCACTGCTAAGCAACAAAGAAAAGCTGTAATCAGCATCAGATGGGAAAACATTATCAGCAATATTCAGCTGATATGATTCTGTGCTGTCTTGTTGGGGTTGAATAGATAACTCTGTGATGTTAAAAGTGAAAATATTAACAGTTTCAGTGAAGAATAATATCAGAAGACCTTCATTTACATCTAGGACAAAAGAATCAAGCTGGGGATTGGTGGTGTCAGGAATAAACAAAGATGCTTGAATGGCTTTTCCATCAGTGACTGCTATACAATCAATGCCATATGCATCATCTACTACTGAAGCCATTACAGTAATGAAAGTATCTTGTATTCGGGTTGCCGTTAATCTTGTCTGCTTAATTCTGTTCAAATCCGAAGAGCTAATGTTTACAGCTATCTGGAATCCACTGACAGAAGACCCAGTTGAAAATGAACTTAGTGACACAAAGTCAGGACCTACTCTGGAAATACCACTTTGTAATGAAATAGCACTAGCCTGAAAGGTGGAAATATTTATAGCATCATCAAATGTCAAATTCATTTCTCCAATATTCATATCCAAGGTGAAAGAGACAAAGTTTACAGCAGTGGTGTCAGTAATGAATTGTGACACCTGTAAACCACTATTCAGTGGTATTCCATTGGACGATATATTATTAGTGTCACGAACAAAACCGGTTTGTGCAGAGATGTAAACATTATTTTCAGTGGTAGCAATAGATCCACTTAGTTCCAAGAATGTCACATCATTATCTGTCAAGTTAAATGTAACCACAGCAGAGCCCTGAAAAAGTTCTGGTAAGATTTCACCACCTGTAAGAGGTCTAGTAACTGACCCAGGAAGATTTCCATCACCAGTTGATTGAAGGGTAAGTTGTGAAAAATCTAGAGAGGTTCGCAAAACTGGCTCATTGAAATACAGTGAAAGTTGGTTTGCATCTAGGTCTAAATCAAAGGCCTCTAGCTCAGGTGGAGCAAGATCAGGAACATATAAGTCAGCTTGCATGGAGTCATCAATCAGAATTGGTTGTACTGGGTTTCTTTCATGAGACAAATCGATTACAGTGGACGCAGTTAGACTGATATATGTATTGTTTTCACTGGTAGCAAGACTTGGTCTAGACTGTAATTCTGTTACATCAATATCACTTAACAGTGTGGTCATTGTACCACCATTGGGTGTCAGTAGATTCCCTGACTGCAGGTTGTATGACAATGATGTATCAGTAACTCCAGGTTGAGACACAATGGTAATGCCTGTTATGTCAAATGATGATGCATCCACCGGCTCATCAAATGTCAGTTTAAGCTCCCTAGATGTCATATTTAATATGAATGACTCCAAACTGGGACCAGTTGTATCATCTGTGAAGACTTGAACTAAACGTGCACCACTTCGCAAGCCATCAAGAAGTGGGGTAATCTGATTACCAGCCATGTCACCTACCAGCTGGCCTGGTTCTGGTATTGTTAACCAACAGTCTGCACCAGACATGCAAACTCGAGGATTTAATTTTATGTTATTGAGATCCCCAGTGCCCAACCTAAGTGTGATATTTTCACCATCTACACAATTAGGGCATACTAGTGAAGCTGACTGTAAACTATAGTAGTCAGATATATCTTCTATGTCATAAAAATGCTGAAAACCAACATTTCCATTCACATTGAAAGTGCTAACATCCACAGGCTCATTGTAAAGGATATTAAACTCTCCACTATTCAAGTCAAAGCTAAGAAAGCCATTGTCTACCACTTCTGGTCTAGTAATATCACGCTGAAAAGAACTTGCCTGTTCCGCATCATCAAATGATATTTGTGAGAGTTCTTCATCAGTTGTAGAGTCTAAAATACCATTCCCAATGGCTACACTGAGGTAAGCATTACCTACACTTGTAGCCAAGTTTTGGTTAAGTTTCAAATCTCTCAAGTCAATTTCAGTCAAGTCAAACTGCAAACCAACTGTACCTGAAGCACGTTGATTCTCACATCCTCTCAATTGGTGCCGATTGGGTGGGTTAACCACACTGTCATCAACAATAGTAAATCGTGAACAGTCTAAACCATCAAATGTGATTCCTGGAGCATTTTGGACTGTTAAAGTTAGTCTGCCTATGTCCAAGTCAAGTTGCCACTCATTGAGAGAAACTGTGAACACAACAAGAATAAAAATAATACATCAAATCTCATGGTAAATGCTATTAAGGCTACTGTTATGCAATTCTAAAACATAAGCATCACTTCAGCAACTTTCAAATAGTAGGATGGTGAATTTGTGAGGCCTTTCCAGTAAATTTTAAATGCTCTCCTAGACTCTTACTCTGTAATTACAGGGCTTCCATCAACACTCCTTGTACCTTAACCCCTATACTAAACATTAATGAGTTGCAAAAACACTTACTAGCGATATAGCTATGTTTATAGCTACAATAAACATGCAACAAGGAAGTACGGATGTCCTGTAAACTGTTGTGGTAAAAAGAAAAACCATGTGGTTGTCTGTAGACCACGAAAATATTTTTTAATCTAAAAGACTAAACTATTATATGCAAGTCCGCATATGCCTGTCAAACAACAAGTCTTCCTCAGTAAACTTTGAGCAATATTACTATCACCAAAGTCAGCCATGCACCATTTGCTACATATAATACACGCAGTACACACAATCAACTGTCCTGATACAGAAGCTTTACCTTTTAGGCACTCAATAGTAGCATAACACAAATATTCTCATGCTAGCGTAGTAGTAATGTAAATTCTAACACAAACTGTTAACAATATATTGCATCTTGATTACTTGCTTTCCCAAACATTACATGCAACTAAATTAGTTTGTAACATGATATGACATTGATCTCAAGCTAAAAATGAAGTATTCAGCTAATTAGAAACACTGTTTGTTTAAATTTATCTCTATGGAAACTTCGAATAATAAAGGAAGTACTTTTTTACCACCGGAATCTGTAGAAGATAACCTTTCGGCTTCTAATCCTGTTTTCTTAAATATTCTCAGCAATACATATTGTCCCAGATGCTGCAGCTGTAGCAGACAACCACATGTTTTGCCGCATTACTTTTAGGGATCCATACATGCACAATTTATATAATCTGTAAGTACTATCCTGGGCTGGAGGACTATGTAGCACTCCGTCAATATGCTACCCTCAAGTTTTTTTGCCTTATATTGCCATGCATCCACATCATCCAAGCACGAACAAGCTTGGATATATACATGATAGCAACCTCCCAACCTTGCTTCAACACTGACCTATGCAAAATTCATGATATGAGTTGCAAATGAAATGTATCATTGAGACAAGCCTCTTATTGGCCTGATTCATGCATATAAAAACAATGAGACATTATTACTAAGACTGATCATTTGAAAATAAAGAATACTGCATGGTTATGTTTAGGGAAGGTGAAATTTTCTTAAAGAACTTTCACCTTCACTTATGTCATCCTTTAAAGTAGGAATAGCCACTAAAGTCCGAAAGTATATTGGATGTTGCATAACTCTTCATGACATCACATTCTTCAGCCCACAATACAAGATGCATTTTAGTAGTAATAAGTTAAGCACAGTGTAGAAATTGAAGTATAGGCATGCAACCATGGTACTGCTATATTCTGTAATAAACCGCATAGCAGTATGACAATTATAGCTATGAAATTTTTACGTATACACAAGCTCTTCTTTGCATTAGCTGATTACATGCCACACACACAATCTTCATGCAACATCTCCAGCTAACTGCAATCAAACGTTCTTGAATAGCAAATAACATGACAAAGCATCGAGACATGGAAATTATCTATGGTACTTTAGATTAAGAGTGTATGCTAAACTAATACTGCAATATTGGAGTACCCTTTTGTAAGCCACTGGCCATGGACCAACACAGATGTCAACTTTGAGATGCATGGGGTTTTTTTTTGCCCTGGAAAGTTTTTTTCAGCATGTAAAGTTCTTATTGTAAATCACCTGGCATTATCCAGACAAGTGTACAAGTATAATAATTGTGTGGAGGTTGGTTTTTGTGGTGCAGCAGGTTCTTCTACAGTGCCCCGATTCTCATTTTAAAGTATATGCATAAAGTAATGCTCACTTGTAGACTGTTGGTGTGCAGGTCCGAATAATAGGAGCAAACTGAGGAACCAGAGTAGCTGCTGCACTGGCGCATCCATTCTTTCCAAAAATGTATCCTCTTCTTTACTACACGGTGCACGTGCAACTACTGCTTCAAAAGTTGTGAGGTTGTGTCTGCATCAATATACTGCCAGACGTGCACTTCTTGTGATTGCGCCTCCTGCTAACGAAAAAGACACGTTTGCGCTACAATCGCTTACCTTATACTGCCACGCCCCTCTTTTCGTTTCTTGCAAGGTTTCTGCAGTTTAAATGGGTCGTTGCTTGAAGAGTTTCTTCTAGGTGAAACTTTCGGCGCCTTCTTTTTGGCCTGCTCGCTTATATAAATTGTATACTTTACCAATTGGAACTATGTACTGTGTCCCACCCCATTCCCATTGGGTAGTGTAGAATTTATGTGGAGGGGCGTACATGTGGTTAAATCAGTTGCCGTGAGTAACAGAAAAATACCAAACAAACTTTCCACGTGATAAACTCCGGAATCTACACTCGGTTCGGTTAGGATACGTACGCGTTATAGACGATCATACTAAGCGACACAGCTACACCCTATGAAGATCGTAGAGCGATGATAGCACCGATAATCCTGGTAATCTTGTCCGCCATCTCTGCCTCATCCAGCGGTGAGTTCGATTCCTCATATTTACCTTCAGAGAAAGCTCTGACGTTTACACACTTCCATGCACGCACTATGTATGGGCCGAGCTATGGGCATCCGGCGACACTTATAGCTGCTAAAACCTCACATATGAAAAACTATTACGTTAATGTCTAATGCTGAGTGGATGTGGATATAGATCTACTACAGAAAATTAACCTTTTTTTAAAAAATAGCTCCATGTATAATTATTTTGTGTTACTATTATAGCTACAGGAGGATACACAACCTGTATGTGTAACTTGAACCATCCAACATGTGTACAGTCTCAGTGTACTACTGACAGTGTGTGTCAACGTGTAGCTACTGTAACAACTAACCGAAGAATTGACTACGACCATCAACTTTGTTTCAGCAATGCAACAGCTGCAAACTCAAGGTGTAATTCAGTGTTCAGAAGAAATGAAAACCTAATTGAAGTTAGATACTGCTGCAACCAGAGATACTGTAACGGCAATGATACATTCATGTTTGAAATCATTGTTGCTTACCTTGGTAAGGTATTTAGTACCTAAGTGTGATTACCCAATGAGTGCTGTTTATTTTCCTTTGTGTGGTATTGGTTGTAGGAGTACAAAAGCATATCATTAAAAGTTTAATCATGCTAACTTGAGTTATTTGTTACACAGTGAAGCATTAGCAGATTGTTTGTAAATACTAGACCTCCTTAATGAAGTACTCCTTTAACCTTAACTGTTTATGGCTACTTGTTGACTATAATTCACCACAACTGTTAACCTCACACATTCTCTAAAATAACAGCATTTTACTTCATTGAAGCTGTATGTCATATGGCTGGCACACATCGCTTGCTACAATAGAGAGTATGTCAACCATAAAAATATTACAATAAAATTACATAAAGTTCTTAAATTATATACAGTAAGTAACCCACGACTAGACTAAGTAGCCACATGGACAACATGACCAGATTATATACCAGATTAACTGTCCAATATTAAATAAGTATATAGATACAGTACTGTAACCCATGTGAATAATATTCTATAACAACTGTACAGTCTCCTGTAACTATATTAAATGAGAAGTTTTTGGTACATACCTTAATGGTTAACTAGCTAGCCACATACTATATAATACCAGTATATACATACCTGCTTTTTGGTGTGCATAATACTTTAAAAGCTAATGGCTATATAGAACAGTGCCGAGCTAATTGCAGCCAAGATATTGTTGAAGAAGCAGATGTGCTCTGACTTCACAAATGGATTTCATTTACTTCATAATGGATTTCATATTTCATTAGTAATTGGATACGTGTGCATAGGAGGATAACAATAGTCTATGCAGACTGTTTCTGATGCCTATAAATGCTTTATCACTGTATTAAATTGTTATTCTTTTCAAGTGTGGCTTATAAAAATCTAGACCATCTATCACATCCCACACGTGCAGTTGCCATGTGAATGCACAAATAAATATAGTTATCGACACCTTGTATTAGTGGGTACTAATGAAGGTATCATATTTGTGCATGGCCACTCTATGAGATAGTACTCCAGAAGGATTTGCCTCCACACACTGACTGGTTGACATAACTCTAAATTTCAACTGCACACACATGTACTACTGCACACATGAGTACATGTGCGTATCAGTGAGAAATATAGATGGGGTGTATAGAATATCCTGTTTGTAAACAATTAATAACTGTGAGTAATCTGCTTGAATCTTGGATTTCCCAAATGGTCAGGAATTATCACACTATGACTAAAAAATAAACACTAATCTTAGGAGATCAATGAATAAATACATCAAAACAATTGCTATATGGTAAACTGCATGTGAATTGCCGAGTAGAATAATGCAAGTAAGCCAATAACTTCAAATGTGCTTTAAAGCACGTCCACTGAACTTTCCCTGTTTAACTGAGACAATGAATGCTACCGGTATATATAAAACTTTAGGAATTTTAAATTTGAGACAGAATCATAGAAATAAAACAAAGGAGATCGCCTACACATGCAACTACTATACTAGTGAAATTTTTATTCCTAATTCAATTGTCAATACATGACCGAAGTAGATATTAAATTTCCACTAGTATAGCTGCAGGTGTAGGCAATCTTCCTTATTTCATTACTTCTTATTTCTATATACACTTGAATATGTAACATAATTATGACTGGTGAACCAGTACATACTACATTGAAGGGGAAGATTAGTGCCAGGTATTTCATTAAACAAATGTCACATCTGGGCACAATGCTTCAGCTATGTTTCAGAGGTTACACAGCATTGTGAACAAAGAACAGTATAAGTACAATCACTGCAAAAAATATGGATGATAATAATCTTAATCTATCTATATATCTATATATATTATATATATATATATATAAATATGAAAAGCCGTCTGTCCGTCCGGCCATCATGCCGATTACTCACCAAACTTGGCACGAATCGACACAATCTGTGCTGATAATGAAACACTCATCATCCGGCTACTCTAAGATTGTTATCACGAGTTCACGCGTGCTTCCGTTCGTTCTCTACAGTGCGTAGAAGGCCAAGGTGTAGAGAAAACTTGAACAACATTCCTTTGAAAACCACAGCACATACTGTTCAAGTGTAGGACTAACGTGTAATAGGTCGTGGGTTCGAATCCACGTGTTGGCAGATTTTTTTTTCTTTCTACTCAGTACCTTTTTGTGCACACCTTTTTAAAATACGACCTTTAAGCTCATCGCACGTATCGATGCGAGACTTTAGCGAAATTAAACGTCCATCATCTGGCAACCCAATTGTTGTTGTAGCAAATCAATACGTGCTTTTGTTCGCTCTTTATAGGGCACTGGTGTAGGGAAGGATCACTGAAGTTGAGCTACATTCCTGTCAAACCACAGATAAACAACTGTGGCGATTTGTGCACCTCCCTTAACCAAGTTATTATAACCAACCTGGGTTCAATCCCCGCCTAGGTCATAACTTTTTTCCCCCTTTTGGGACCTTTTTCATGCACCTTTTTGTTCTATCTGTCCCATGCAAGTCTTCATCTACAAACTCTTATGCTCAGTTTTCACTGGCACTTAACTGCCTCACATCATAGGGACTCTTATAGCAACTTTTGGGATAAGGCAGGCGAATTGCAAACATATTTCTCCATCTGTGTGTTGGTCCTGTGTGTTGGTCCTGTGTGTTGGTCCAGTGTGTTGTAATAGAGTAGGTAAAAGCATCTTTCACCAGTATCCAGAATATCTACATCTTTGTTTTAAGCACATAGGTGTGCACTGACATGCAAAACTGTTTGTTCAGATTTACCTCATTACTGCTGTAGTAAAATAGGCAACTTGCATGATTGGACAGATACTACTGTGCATCTGAAAAATGATAATACTGGAACCATGCAGTTACCGTAGTTTACACTGAGGAACTGCGTCTGACCTGGCACAACTGTTTCACTATAATCCTGCTTACGTGCTTTCACTCTAAAAGATTATACATTACCTTAATAAAAATTGAGTTTTTGTATGGCAAGAGGTATATGTGTCACTGCAACATCAGAACTGAAAGTGCATAGCATAGGACAAGTTCTGAACCTTTGCTTGCCATGATAATTACAAATTGTGGTCACTTTATGCCCAAGTTCATTTCTTTTGTGACAGTTGGTAAGGTAAACATCATGTAGAAACTGAAACTGAAACTGTACCACCTGTAATGTAGGTCTACTGTATATATAGCTTGCATGCATTTTAGCTAATTAGCCTTGCATGCTCATTATTTCACTGTACTGCATAGGGATCATGTACTTTAAAGTACCATCGACATGCATGCTACACATCAAATATAGGACACTATTATTTATGCTTGGTTCCCAATATATTAATTATTGTTGCATTAATTGTCCTGCATGTAAATGTTCTTTACAGCACATTGAAGTCACTGGTAGAGAAGACGCACTGAATAATTGAACTACATTCCTGTCAAAACCACAAACAATAAACTTTAGTGTTTTGCATCATTAATTTCAGCAGGACCTCATGCTCTTTAAAAATGTGACATCATCATGTACTCTACATGAGCAGTGCTGGTGTTTAATGCTTGGTCCCTCTTCCTGGCATTAAAATGTTTAATGTGGAGATGGTCCTGCACGTAGGGCAGGTACCAATGCTAGTAATGTAATAATCAGCACAAATCTCAAGCCAGAGAAGTGCAACCTGCAAAAAGCAGCACCCATGTGGTAGTGGATAAAGAAATGGAACACAAAGGAGGACAAAGTTAAGTGCACGATGCATGTAATAGCTGTTGCAGTAGACGAAAAGGCACATCTTAAGATTAAGTGACATCAAACAGAACAGTGAAGAAATCAAGTCTGTAGCATTAACTGAAGGTATCAGTTAGTAGCTAATCAGAAGAAAATTCCGTTAAATAACTTTCTTTAAAATCTATAAAACACTTGTTGAAAGCATATGGGATCACTTTGAAGGCACGTTTGGGCTTGATTATGCCTAACCAGGTTTTTGGGTGATGCTTTCCACTATCAAACTGTATGATGTCTTTTGTTTGGGTCTTATATGTCAGTAATAGTATCAGGGGTGGAAATGTAAATCAACTCTTAGGATGGTCCATATATGGGACCAGATGGACCACATATACTAGTTAAAGCACCACCACGAGTGCAATATGGAAAAAAAATAGCACAAGAGTGTGGACGAGAAACCAATGCAGCACGAGGCGAAGTCGAGTGCTGTATTCGGCTCAAGACCACACCAGAGTGCTATTTTTTTCATATTGCACAAGTGTGGCGGTGCTTTAACTGGTTTAAAGTGCTTTCTAGTTATCTTTGTTTGGAGTGTTCTTGGTCTTCAGCCATCAGACAATCAGTAAGTGTCTATATAGTACAAGTTTGGTCATGAAACAAACAGATAGCATTGTTTTGGGTATTTCTAGCAATTTAAAATGTTACCCATGTGATAAACAGTGCTGCATTTTCTGTATGCAGTGCTGTATTTTCTGTATGCAGTGCTGTATTTTCCTTTCAGGAAGTATTACCACTCTCATCCGTTTGATCTTCACCCACGCAAATGCTTCAAGATTTAATAGTCATTTTGTCCAAACTGAATCTATCAGTATTTTATGCCCACCAGGCCTTTGAAAGGGAGAATATAAAATGTGCATTGTGTGTCTGTGACTGTCATAGCAAACAGTAATCACCAAGTTCCAGGTTTGATGCTCACTGATGGCCCAGTAGCTACAGTTGTTACTTTGCACAAGAAACTTTACTTACAGTATATTCAGTTGTAAATACGGACTTAGGACCAGCTGATCGAGCCTCATTGGGTACCTGTTAACTGATGTCAACTTTCAATGTCTCACAAAACGGGTGAGGTTCAAGTAGGACTTTAGGTAACCACTTACCTGCTAGACATCATGATACAGCTTCCTGTGCATGGGGTACCATTACTGACCTCAGGAGGATTTACCTACAATAACTCACAGCACCTACATAGTACACAGGCGTCTCAAGGGTTCCGGGTAGGCATGATAACAGCTGAGACTGTGTTTTTGCTTTGTGCGTGTGTGTACATGTATATTACAATGTTCTTCTCTGTGTTGTGCTTAGGAGATGAAGTATTAAATTTTCTAACCCCAACCACCACCACTAATATGATAACTACGAGAGGTATCAATACAACACCAGCTACTACAAGAACCACAACAACTAATACTGTTAAGGCTACTAATACCATTGGCAATACAGCAGACCGTGACAATGATGACAATAATGTTTCATATGTTCCACTGATCATAGCACTCACTATAGTTGTATTTGTTCTAGTACAAGTTGTAGTTGTTACTGCTGTATTGTTAGTGTTCTGTCACAGACTAAAGTGACATAAATACACACATGTACTCATATCACTTGTGTATAAATTCACAACAATTGTTTATTTATTTTATACCTTAAACTGAGTAAATTTTAGAGTTGTGTTTAACCGGATCAATTTTAGTAAGTGGTGGCAGCGGCAGTGGAGGATTGGATCCAGGCAAATACCTGGCAAAAGTTGTGTCAAACTTGGCAACAATCCTTCTATCTGTTCCAATGGAAAGATCAATGTTACTTTGTTCCATTAAAATCTATCGAAGACTTTCAGCTACTAGCTTAGAACAGCTGATCTTTGTACTGCATCCTAAATCTCAATATAAAAATACTTAATGTGTTTGTGGAATATTTAAGCTATATACAATAACTAAATGGTTGATTAGGAGTGTACTTTTGTAAACTGTACAGTCTCGCTACATATTTTTATTGTGCAGTTATAGTATGTGATCACACACACAGAGAACCTACGTGTTAGGGATGCAACAATGTGTCGATTTATCGCATATCGGTGATACATTGAAGCCATGATACGTATTGATATGAAGTTAAGCTGATTAATATAATGGGGTATGTATCAAGGGGTATGGACAATAGAAATGTACCACATTTTACTTGCATCCTCATGAACCAAATTAAGAAGCCAGGATTATACATCAACATCATCCATTTTTTGGCGCTCTGGAAAGAAAACGGTCTCTCCATATTCTGAATTAACAAACGCCTCACTACAGTATGTTTGTATTCCACTTGAATTGGTGACCGGATCTGCGAAAAGGGTCTTATACCCTTTCCAATTGCAAGTGCTTGGCAACCCATATAACTTGACTTGGGAATAAGGTACCAGCTTGAATTTGGTCACATTATACTGCTAGCTAGCATAGCAATATTGCTTGGTAAAATTTTAGAGGTGACAGGTTAAAACCAAGAGGAGTTATAATAAGTTAATTTGAAAGCTTGGAAAGGCTACAATCCACCTTTTTGCAGATTTGGTCACAAGTTGTGTGATATGTCACCGCATCATAATAAAATGTAGACACTGAATATATCAATATGCCCAAATATTGAATCACAACTTTGTATTTAACAACCATGTAAAACAAACTGATAAGCAATGCTTTCATGTGGTGTATATACAAATCACAACTGCACAAGTAACCATACATATTAGTTCACATGGGAAGATCAAAGCACTAATATGTACTTTATTTTTCATATAGTAAGGGTACTGTTTGGAAACAAACCATGGTTATTAATTATGTATGCGACATTTTAATGGCAAAAATTACAGCTAAAGGATATACACACTGTAGAGACACTTGTGTTCAATCTATGAAATAGTTATTATAGTTAAAACACTGTTTACATTACAATGGAAAACAAAAATCACTTGTGGTTGAAGTCTGCAAGTGCTTTGGCATATAGCTATGTATCAGTTGCTTATTTACAACCTTGTAGCAGTGCTTTAGGTTACAGTAATTTGGCAAACTGACAAAATTCGCTGTATTTGCCTAATTAAAATTCAACTCCAAGGCTGTAACAGGTAACCATGCACTTTAACAGTAAGAACATAGTTTGAAAAGACAAGCATAATATAATATCAATGATATTATTTAACTCTTTCCTGCAAATAATGCAACTTCATCTTGTAATATAAATGGTAATGACTGCATCAGACAGTGTAAAGAGTATAGACTTACTATAATTGTTTGGTTCCAATGCATAGAAAGAATATATACAAGACCCTGTACTTATAAGTTTAAGTGTCATATTTAAAATGATCGTGCCATTAACAGCCTTCTAGATATTTGTAGTGAATTAATTGCTACCGCAAGTCAACCAAATTTCTAATGCTTGTGTGTTATGTCATGAGTTACTAAAAAAAAAAGCTGAAGCCATTCAACATAAATGTACCATAGTTTTTATTCAACAAGAAATGCTAAAATTTCATGGGCACAATTACAAATGCCTGCTGAATAGCACAAAAGCTTTATTTGTTATTTTACACAGAAGTTGCTTTGGTTACAGCCACTAAATATTTACAAAAACAGTACGGTTAAGGAGTTTGTGTAGCATTTGTTCCAGTAATTGCAAAACTCAAACATTTTCCTGACAAAAACTAGAGTGTTTATCTTAAATACGTCTATGTTACAATGTCCGTCTATTGTTAATATAAATATACACCTTTGTGAAAAGGCTACAGTATATGAAACACTTGATGCCAGCTGAAAATGAGTATATACTGTTCAGATGATGCATCTTAGCCATCTTTGGTTGGTTTATTTCAACTCTGATCTCTGAAGTCAGGCAATAAGTCAACAGATAGCTAAACTATAGTCATCCAATACTACATGGATGAAATTACAGAGCAAGATTAAAAATTCTTGACATGCCTCTTAGCGAATAAATACACTTACTCTTGTGTGTAATAACTGACAGTTTTGAAGTATAAACTATTTAATAACACACACATTAGTTGTAGCAAGGGCACATGGCCTGCTGACATGATTGCATGCATGATAAGACTCTTTGAAATGAACTTTGACTGACTCTATTTAGGCTATTTTTGGTGGGTCATTTTAAATCTTATTATTCCACCTTGTTTTCTAATATATTCCATGCCTTCATGCATAATAAAAACGCATTCCTTAAAAGTAATGATGTAACGGAGGTGCTTGATTTGTGTCAGCGAGAATGGTTGCCATGGTGCTACTAATCTTGTGAAATGTTTTTTAGTGATAACTCGGAAAAACCATCTACAGAAGAGTCAGTGTAGCATAAATAGAATCTGAAGCAGTTATATAGATACACTGTACAGTCTACATAATTTATAAACCCTCAGTAGAGTTGTGTGTTATAGCCGTGGGCCTTCGGGTTTATAAACTTTGTCGTAGAACTATACAACCCTTACAATGCACCATTTTTGATTGCTGATCATTAACATGGCAATGCTGTCCACCACATTCTTCAGCCACCTCACAGAGTGAGTATAATTTTAAAAACATGCACCCCATTGTGATGATATTCACATTCAAAAATCAAAGAAAATCATTGTACAAGTATAGACAACTGTTATGAATTGATCACAACCACTAATCATAAACGTTTGTAATATTATGTAAACATAACTCACTGTACGGTGGCGTACAAATGTTTGTTTGATTTCTAACCTATGATCTTACTATTGGCTACAAAACTACCTCCTAAAATGGCATAACCTATACAGTTGCAGTGCAAATAGGAAATGCCATGTTTATCAAAACCAGTAGCCCACAAAACTGTGCCGAGTCCACATGAGAAAAAACAGTAATAATATATGTAGGAGCTACAACTGTTCAAAGGGGTAACAACTTGAAAATAAGCTACGATTTGGATGATAATTTTCACACTACCCATGTGCATACTACACAGTAAATGTCTTGCCATATATGGTGAATTCATTTGACTACTAATTCTAACTATGTGTTACCAATTAAAATAGTAACAGTGCATGGCAAACACCTCCATAAGTGGCTTCATGGGTTGTTAAACATGTAGAGTGTACTTGTATTAATGGTATGTATGTTTCACTTGGTAGGAAATGTAACACTGTACAAGTGAGTTGATTGCATACCATGCACATGAATACAAAATATGATGCACTCCTACTAAGTATACTACTAATAACACCACACACACACACACACACACACACACACACACACACACACACACACACACACACACACACACACACACACACACACACACACACACACACACACACACACACACACACACACACACACACACAGACTCGCACGCACACAAACTAGGATTGGGAGGCATTAATAAAGTTGTGTGTGTTTCTTTTTCAGATACCAATTGGTTTCTAAAAATACCAAATACTGATTTGTGGTGGTTTGGTGGTAGCCATACATGAAGTCAAGCCCATGTTTATGCTGCGGACAAGCACAGTGTTGAAGTATTTATCACAATGATTTTTTTCTTGCTGGACACAAAATGAAAGCCTCTGCTAGCCTTGCAATGCAAAACCATTGTAGCCAGCACTCATTCATGCTCTCAAGTCTGCGCAGGCAAATCTTTCTGGATTAAGACTAGGGACTAAATCCTTCCACAGTGAGTCAAGCAAGACAAGGTCAACTGGGTATATTGGCTTTCCTAGTTGACACCAGGTCCCCATTATAGCTGAGTAGACTAAAGCAAACTTTTTTTGCTCAAGGAAATGATAACAGCATCATGGAGCATGGAACCTTGTGTGATTACCATGCCATTGCTCCAACTACTGAAATATGCTGCCCTCACACAAGTGCGCAGACACTACACAAAAAACACCAATATCTTTGGATACAAGCCTACCCAGTGAAACACTCTGCTATGCTCAGGTACTGTGATAAATCCCCAGCTGTTCTGGGTGAAGGTGTAGGCACTTGAAGATCATAACACACCAACACGCACACACTGTAAACACACTGGTGACATCATCACCACAATGAACACATCACAAATATGTTATGTGTAATTATTTGGTTAGAGCATTTCAGATGTTATCCAATGATGCCACCTCACACACATGTAAAACCTTTTGCACATCAATAACAAGACTAGCCTGTAAACAACCACTGATGCTAATCCAGGTGGAACCACAATACAAATAATAAATATGGAGCCCCACAATATTGATACTATCAGTGGCCACCTCACCGATAAGACCACCTCTTGTAAGTTAGGGGCATTTGATCTGACGTACACCAGTACTTCATTTATTGCACTTCCATGGTGACCTAGTGTCCTGGAGTGATTTCCTTTTTACACCATCGTTGATTTGGCTCACGTGATGGTATGGAATGTGAGAACCAAACATACACATACACATACCAACTACAACAGTGTCAACAGACTGTGCAGTACACAAGCACATGAAGACTGCAAGTACATCACAGCCTCCACATCAGCTCATATAAAACACCATCACCTTGCCACCTCACTTACTTTATGACAAATGACTCCACATCTTAATTAGCCATGAAATCACCAGAACAGGCACAAACCATGTCTTAGTTTTTGTATCCTAGTCATGGAGCACCATCTCTTACTACGGTAATCTGTCAACCCACGTGACCGGATATACTGAAGGAAGTCAGAAATATTATAATTACGTGAAGTAATCTATTATCAGTGAAAATTATAGATTAAAGCCGTTTGACTTTTTATGTTCTCCGCTAGTCTGGGGTTTAGTGAAGTAGATTAAGTTGTGTTTTCTTCTGACCAAGATTCAAAGTGATGTTTACAGTAGAAACTGTCGTCGTCGCGACGTGTGTCCTGTTTTCTTTCTTCGCTGCATCGTCAGGTAAGTGTTCAGATATGTATGATACATCGATGCAGTTAGGATACTGTAGACGTATTGTCTTTTGAAGTATAATACAGCCAAGATTCCTGGGTGGCTGGGGAAAAAAATAAGAATCGTACTACAAAAAGCAAGTTTAAATTTGACAAGGCGCGCACCTTTCTCGTCGCCAGTAGCCAGGTGTTGATATCTAATGGTCGACCTGAGACATTCCTGGCGTTGCCTTGTCGCTACATACACAGACTGGCGGGTAATTAATCAAAGGCGCCTTCAGCTGTGTTATGCTAACTAATTATACTCATGAAACTCATTACCAAGATAAGATTTGTGTTAGTTAAATATTTCAGCTGGATTTACTATTAAAAAGAAACACCCATACAGGCTAGTTTACTTTGTGGTTCTTGTTGGATATGCTTTAGTGGCTCTGAACAAATGTCCAAAGCTGCTACAGAATACACGGGAATTTATGCTACGTTGCTTATCAATAAGCCACTAGTAAGATGGAGTTGACTGTCTCTACAGTCAATTTGGGGTCTGTTTATAAAAAAAATCTCTGTGAAGTTTGTGTACAGAGGAACCATTAAGCTATTATTAGAAATGCTTGTTTGTTACAGGAAATTCTCTTGAATGTAGCTGTAATTTTGACCACGGGCACTGTAACACCACTGCAAACAGTTGTAACACTGACACAACATGTCATAGAGTGGTGACATACAGGGACTGTAATGTAATTCTTGATCAACAGCTGTGTGTCATTGATGAAATACCACTCGGATGTGATAGTGTTACAAAAAGAACAGTAGGTGGCACTGTAATCATTGAAGTAAATCAGTGCTGTAGAGAAAGACAGTGTAATGCAAATGATACACTCCTTGAAGAGTTAATCAAACTAGAAATTGGTATGTGCATTTGTGTGTGTGCGTGTGCGTGTGTGTGTGTGCGTGCGTGCCCAGCTGTCCTTGTCTTCCTTAACGGTGTTGAGATCAATGTGCAACCTCTAGTGTTCTCAACACGGTCCTCCTGCAAGCCACTAGTCCTGGCCCTTTACCTACACTGTCTGAGTAGTGCACAGGCATCCCAGTACTGGTTTGCTGGGCTGGTAATAGCTTATTACACCCACTATGCATGATACTTGATGTGTGATTACATACAAGATATTTTTGAAGATGACATGTATTTTTTTTTTGTAGTGGTTTTCATTAATAAACTTTTGTGGGAAACCAAATGCAATGTTGTGGCCACCTGTTGCATTTTTATGAGTTGGTTTTGGTTACTAGTGGTGTCATTCAGAGCTTCAATCCAGTGGGGAGACTTTTACTTGTTGCTAGAATGTCACAATGTGTGTAATAAAAGTGTAAACTCCTGAGTTGATTATTGTTACTGACCATTTCCTGCAAAGCATAGAACCGATCTTAGACACTTTTTGATATTTTGGGATCGGTTACCAAATACAATAGGGATGTAACTTGCATTTGTATAATTCGTCTTTATTTTTTCTCTCAATTATGGTATGTTCTGTCATGATATTATAGTACATTATCAGTAGTATCCTCCTTAAACTGACAAACTATGTGCTGTGATGCTAAACTCACTTGCTCAATTCACAGATCTCTATGGCACGTACAATTACATTTTATCCTATAGGGAAGTCAATGCTGTTGTAAATATATATGTATTAGGAAGGTATAAGAAATTTAAAAGTTTTGCAATTGAGTAGCTATTATTATTATGGCACTCTAGTGACTATCAGGTAGGTCCCAAACATAGCTAAGGCATAAATCACAACCCCTTTAATAAGTCCACCCCAATATAGTGACCATAATATGCTTCTATAGTAACCATGTCGAGTAGGACACAAACATAGCTAAGGTATCCTTACTTCTGTGATAAGACCACCTCAATGTTGAGGTCATATGACCTTTTCCTTTTACATGTCTGTTTAATAAGAATTTTCGTATTATATGTTCATATCTTTGTGTTGGTTGCTCGCTCAGACAGTGGATATCGTATGTTCTTTTCATTGTGGACTCGTACTGTTTTTTGTACCATAGGTGAGAATCCCTGCGATAGAACAAACTCAACTGATCCTCCCCCTTCTAATACTACTAATAATTCCACTGTTAGCAGCACTGAAAAGAGTAGGACTCATGTTACCGTCATCATTTCACTTATCATCGTATTGTTTGCGGTAATTCTGGCCCTGATGGTTACCGTTGTGATTGGGCTGCTGTATAAGAAGCATCGCTACCATACACGGCGAGTTTCTGATCTAACCAATTTTGACGATCCAAGTGGTAAGGTGTACTGCGTGTGCGTGCGTGCGTGCGTGCATGTGTGTGTATCCACATGTTGTTCTTTCTGTAGTATGAGTAATTAAGTAAGCAAGCAAATAAATGAATAAACAAATGTATGTGTGTGTGTGTTTGTACTATATACGATATATGACAGGGCAGAAGTTCTATATTTGCAAAATCCTTTAAAACTTTTTATGATTACAAGGACAGGTATTTTTGGACAGGTATATTCCATTTACTGAAAATCCTTCACCTTATGTCACTGTAGTGTTTCCTTATGTAAGGAGAAGGATCAGATCATTTTCCTCTCTAATTACTTGGTGGTTGAACATTAGCTGTAACCCAAGCCAATTGCCTTACCCTTTGATGGCTTCCCACTTTGTAGTGATGTGAATGAGCCCATACAACAGTGGTCAGTGTAGCATGAATATTGGTTGAAGATTGCTTCTGGCTTGTAGATATACTTTCACTATGCTTTGTAGATATCTCAATGAATGTGAGCCAGCCAGCCTAGTCAGACTAATGGTAGTGTGTGGGTATGTGTACTATCCTACTGTAGGTAATACATACATGCCAATGGTGTTAATGTGTTCTTTTTCAACTACTTAAGTAGGACTGTTGAAACAATTTCAGTTTTGAAAACAGTGGTGGTAATTTGAGTAAAAAGGTTTACTCATCTCATGTGGCTTGGTGTAACTGTAGCCCTGTATGAAGCTATGATCAAATTGAGGGTATATTTCAATCTTTGAAGGAGGCCATTTGAGTATCAACTTGTTACCAATAATAGTTTAATGGGCACTTGGGTGTGTTGAGTTGATGGTCTGGTTGCATTAAGCAGTTAAGAGATCTTGGTGTTATTTTTATCGTGCTCTATTTTTAGCAACCCTCTCGTCCATATCTGGAAGTGGTGCTGGTGTGCATCAGTTGGAAAACAGAACGATTGCCCGCCAAATTCAGCTTGTGCAGAGCATTGGCAAAGGAAGATATGGCGAGGTGTTCCTCGGGAAGTGGCAATCGCAATATGTTGCTGTTAAGATATTTTCAACTGTTGATGAACAGTCATGGAAGAGAGAGGGGACAATATATCGTACCTGTATGCTGAACAATGAAAATATTTTGCGGTTCATAGCCATGGATAATAGAGATACAGGTCAGCTTCTTTCCCATGTGATTAGTATGGTGATTGTGTGTGAATGAAGTATTATAATGTCAAAATGTGACACTCCAGGTATGTGGTGTGTATTATGTAGTGTGTACATGGGGTTAGGGGTGCCCACACCTTGACCTATGAAACATGGTACAGCCTCCTGTGGGGGGTTATTAGTCCTGCCACAGGATACTGACTACTGACTCCTGCCACCTGTTGCGTTTCTAGCTGTGTATGTACATGGCCGAAGGCTTTGTTTTGTATATTGTGTGTGTTGTGTAGTGTAGTATATCTGACTGTGTGTGGGTACACAGGTTGTGTACAGGACTTGAAAGCAACATAATATATTTACCAACACACTATTCTTACATACAGCAATCATTCACTTCACTACAGATATAGTCCACAATGTTTGTCATGTGAAGGAGTGTTAACCATGAATTGCATTCTGTGTAAACACATTAGTTGTTAAAACACACTACAAAGGACTTAAATTTTAACACATTGGATGTTTATAGGCCAGTACAACATTGATGGGATTTTAGTTCATTCATAACTACCTGTGTTTATTGAGTACTCTCCTCCTCTTCTTGTTCAGGTATATGGACACAGTTGTGGATGGTGTTTGATTACCACCCTCGTGGCTCGCTTTACGATTTCTTATTGAGAAATGTGATCACATCGGAGCAGCTTTGTACTCTCACCGTTTCTCTGGCGAGTGGACTGGAATATCTCCATCATGAATTCAAGGCTGGAGAGTTAAAGAAGCCAGCGATTGCCCACCGTGACCTGAAAAGTCGGAACATTTTGGTCAAAGTGAACAGCACTTGCTGTATAGCTGACTTTGGATTGGCTGTTAGTCATGATGTTTCTAAGGACATGGTAGAAATAACTAACAATACTAAACAAGGTATACTATCACTCTTGTATCCTATAGGGAGACGTGTTAGAGCTACTGAAAACTACTTAGATGGTATTGTAAATTGTTAATTTCTCTTCTCTAGGCACAAAGAGATATATGGCTCCGGAAGTGTTGGATGAAACAATCGATGCCACACAATTTGAATCATTTAAACTTGCGGATATTTACTCTCTTGGACTGGTGCTATGGGAGACCACAAGAAGATGTGAAGTGGCAGGTATAAGATTGTACTGTAACTTGATATGATAGTAACTTGTAATTTAAGTAATTTATCCTCTGTGTGTACATAGTGTATAGAGTATTGTACAGTATTGTTCTTTACTGTAAAAAGCTAGACTAATATCTTCAATAGGGAGCGAGTAGGGAGAGAATTACTTCTGTGGTTAGTTGTTTTAGGATGGTTGATAACAGTTTTATGCAAAGTATTGGAGATGCCTTGGTGGTAAACTGATAGGTGAAGTTATCATCATCAGTAAAATTTCATCTGACATGTTAGCAATATAGCAAGCTTCCTACAAGTATGCTGGTTATTATACATAAATGAACATGTGCATGTCATTTACATAATTATGTACTTACAGTCTCAAATAGCCAGGCTGCTTTTTTTTCTGATGTCTATGTTGTGTTGAATAACATATCATTTTGGAAATGTCAAACAAAGTATAAACAAAAACCTTTTTTTGTGGCACTCAAGACTCCAGCGATATGTTAGATCCACAGTTGTCTTTTAAAAATGTACATCTCAGCAACTATGGGTTTTGTTTATATTGTAACTTGTCTGAAAATAATGAATATAATCAGGCAGTGTTTTACCAGTACATTAATTGATTATATTTCTATCAGCCACTACAACTTGTCCACATGAATAGTCAGGCTTTACGGATCAAATAACAATCACTACATCTTTTCTTCAGTGTGTTACTGTGAAGTGGTTGCTAAGTTAGTCACCCAGTGAGCTAAGTGGATAAGCATATAACCATGGTAACTGAGGTACAGCCTTTGAACTGCCAGCCTTGGTTTCCTAATTGTGTCAATATCCTTCCTGGTAGCCTCTGTAGTAGCCTGAAGCACCAAATGAAGATCTTATTCATAGAGTTGTTGAAATAACCAGCTGGTGTGAATTATTTGCTATAGAGCTATATTCATTTGTATCTTAGGTTGCTGCAGATTTTAAACTGTCTTGGTATCTGCTTGTCTAGTCTATGGTCTCTGATGTCATGCTAGTTATGAAGTCATTTAAGTGAAAGCCACATAATATTAATGTTGTGTATTTTCCTTTCAATGTTTTGTGTTTGATTAAACTGGTTTATGTCTCAGGTGGAGCAGAAGAGTACCAGTTACCTTATGCTGAGAGGGTGGCCCATGATCCAAGCCTGGAGGAGATGAAGAAACTGGTTGCAATCGAAGAGTACCGACCACCAATCCCCAACACCTGGCAATCTGACCAGGTGACTGTCACATGCTATTGTTTGTATAGGTTGAATGTGGAGGTAATTTTTGAATCCCTTGCTGGTTGACTCCTTACTATTTCGATTTGTGTAGGGATCAAGTCAACAAGGTTTCAATGTCAACATTTATACTCCTGCTAGACTACTATGCAGGCCACCTTCTTGTCCCTAGTTAAGATAGAAAAAAAAACTTAGAATCCCCTTGATGGTCTATCAGGTTTAACCATGAGGTGTACTGCTTGGCTGGAACTTCAGTGTCCTACGTGTTTGAGATGGCTTTCTTTCCCCGTAGTGATGTGTGTGTGTTGAAGGATGGGGGAGATATGGGATAGCAAAGGAAGTTTATTGTTATGGCCATTATGTAATTTTAATATTCAGGTGTAAATTGTGTTCAGACTAATCATTGTTCCCTCCTACTGATGTATTCACTATATTCATGACTAACTTACAAGCTGTAGGCTAATGTATACTTTTATTTGTAACTATTTTTACAGTTTTAGGAAGTGTTTGTTGTACATAAAGTCTGTGTGTTAGCTGGACACGATGCCAGCCCATCATATGACAATATTTTTATGTTTGTTTGTGTGTAGGTGTTGTCGGCTGTGTCCAAGATTATGCAGGAGTGTTGGTACTGTGAACCATCCGCCCGACTGACTGCACTAAGAGTCAAGAAATCACTTCAAACCATTTGGTGTAACTCAAATGACTGTAAACCACAAACAGCTTAGTCAAACCTATAGTATCCTACATTGTAAATACAACTAAAGTTCTCCTTCTTTTTTTAAATATAGGTATATATTGGATATGTAGTACACGTGTACATACTACTTATATTGTCGTACACTTATTTTAGTTACTATATGATATTCTCTGAGAGTTTTTGTACAAGTTACTAGGTTTGACAATATATCTTTGAAGTAGAGTAACATGATAAATCACATTAGAGTTCAGTCTCCTAACTGACATGTGTATTAGTACACGATGTACGGTGGTCATGACTTACTAAATTTGCTGAGATATTTGGAGAAGTACTTTACATGATGAACACACCATGTAATCTCTTTGACCATTCATAGTATTAAACTATGTAGTAAGCTTACATGGTTTAGCTCTCAAACATTTTCAGTGTTGTTGTGTCTACTAACCAGAGGAGGGCGGAAGCGATTTAGGTGCTACTTAAAAAATATTACCTTAATTGCATAGTTCTGTTCAAAATCTCACGTGAACCTCAATAGTCTCAATACAAAACAAGCAAATGGTGGGGTTCAGTGGGGTTTACTAGATTTTTAGATCATGCTTCATGTAAGGATTAAGGTGATGTAATTGGTTTCACAAAAGCGCTTAGTTTTCTAGGCAAAATCGATGAAACTATTTCGCGTGTAGCGAGTTTAGCACTAACCAGGTATGTTTATTGTAAGTAAAACAATGCTGCCACACTTTGTTACATCGATTTAGCTGATGCTGAAAAACAAGGGTTTACATAATTCATTTTAACAGCACTCAAGGTGCTTCCACCCTCCTCTGTCTACTAACTGTGCATGACTGGTGATTAGCAACTTAATGGTGATAGACTAATGATTGGCCATTTGTTTACCTCACAATATTTGTCCTAGGTCTGGACTTAGTTGATTTGTAATGTGATTAAAATTTTCAAGTACCTCTCAGGCTGTCAACACACATCAATGACATGTAATTAGATTTCACACAGTTTGCACATGAACATTTACAGACAGATGTTGAGGTGTCTGCAAAACTTTGTACTTTGAGTACTTTATCAGGTGAGATATCCATGATTAGAACATGGCATGCTTTTGATCTTGGGAAGATAACAAGGTCTCTAAGAGATTTAGAGCAGGGCATGGTTGGGAGTACATTCACAACTTGCTAAATGTGTTTAAAACCTAGACAGCTAGTTTTGATTGAATTTCGGAATTCCAACTTTGTGGTGATGACACTAGCCATAGATATTAGAGGACAGAGTACTAGCTATGTTGTAACTCAGTTAGAGATTCCACACTATGTGAAGATCCTCGTGTTTGGTCTCTAAACTCTTACATTTCTTGGAATCTTATATCTTGGAAAAAATCGTTTGTGATTTCACTGTCCACAAAAAATACATAATGAACACAGCTACAGGGTGTATGTTTGGAGCCTGCTCATATGCTTCTCCCTCTGGTAGCTATACTGACTATTTTTTTTCTACTATACTATACTATACTGCAAGGTCCATTTCTCGGTGACAATTACTTGTGTCCTAGTCTCGCGCAGCCAGACCACTATTTCAGCACTGGGGCTTATCAACTGGAGATTATAAGTGGGCGCTTATAATCTCTAATCAATAAGCCCCAGCGCTGAAATAGTGGTCTGGCTACATGAGACTACTTGTGTCCTACTGTAGTAGACATGTAAAATCCAATTTAAGTTGGGTGACAGGTGCTGGCTATTGTACAACATCAGTGTAATTCAGTATACAATCATTAGTATAAGAATTTTGAGATGACACAATAATTGCCATTATTGATGTTGTAACATCCCTTTATGTCCATCCCATGACCTTGTTCAGTGATGCATGAAATGATGTGTATGTAAATGTAAGTCTTTGTAACTATATACATTTTATCCTATGCAGGATGTAGCCCCATGTGCAGATTAGAACCTCTAAAAGTTTTTGAGAAAATAATGTGTAATGATTAAGACAATTATTAGATTTTGTTATGTGATCTAATGAAACAAACTATGATACAGTGGAATCCCTTTGTTCTGAGGTGTCCTTATTAGTGAGATATCCTGATTTCAGGTATCGGACAAGTGTCCTGAACAATGATGTTCAGGTTTTAGGAGTCTAGATGCATGTATATACATACACAAGGTGTCCCTTTCAAGGTAAGAGGTTTTATATATATGCATGGAAAATCGTTCCACTACCAACTCACTCCACTGATGCACCATAGTGTGTAGGCAAGACCAACTGTTGTGAAGATGAAAACACATGCACACAGATCACATGCAATATTCTGTTATGACTAGGGAAACCTGAAGTATTTCCTGCTGACTGCAATGAACTTCTATTGACATGCTCAGTGTGGTCATCACTGTGGGTTAAGCTTCCTTACAATCAGGACAACCGTGATACTGAAAGTTGGCAAATTTGCACTTAACCATAAACAGAACACTATAGCTATAGCCACACAAATACAAAAACTATGTGATCTCAGCACATTTTGATAAAAGCTGATATGTTTGGACTAACTAAAAGTTTTGGTGATTTTATAAAATCATATACCACATGACAGAAAATTTTGACAAAAGAATAAAATTTGACGAATCAGTTAAATTTGTCAAGTGTGTATAAGCACCTTTAAAAGTACATTCTAAACCATTGCTTTTTTAGAGTACCTGAAATGCCCTTAGAGCAAAACACTTCAACCCTATCAAAATTTGCCATATTATATATCTAGGCAGTATATATACTTTGCCCATCAATAATATTATTTAATTTTAAAATCACAGTTTGATTTCCATGACATCCATCCACCAAAACTCTGCTTGGCCCAGTAGAGAAAGACTGGCTCTTTGCTTCGTTGAAAAAAAGTTTGCTATAAGTTGGGGTTGCACTGATATTTTGCGCTCTTATTACACAACTGGAGAAGAAGATACATTATAATAATGGAAATGTCTTCTATCTCACCATGACTCCTGATGAACAGTTGATCCTCAGTTTTACAATAATCATACCACTCCATGTAAAACATATATTTGTCCTGAAAAATATAAATGGACACATATTCACAACTATACAAATGGTACAAGTATATAATGACTCATCCATGTAAACAGGGCTGAAATAAATACTACAATACAAAACTCTTGTAATGCACAACCATTATTAGAATAAATCCATTTCTTTGATTTCACAAAACCCAGGTGTTTTGAAGTCATTTCCCCAACTTTCCTGTTCCCAGGCCAGCTTTTGCAAGAATTCCCAAATACAGCCATAGGCCAGCTTTGTAGTTATGCACTTGTCAATTTCATGCCCCACCCCTGGGGGGGGGGGATTTGACAAATTGTGGTGTCAAATTCCCAACGTACTGGGGCAAAATCGGCTCTTAAATCCCCCAACCGGGGATTTGACAACACCTCAAGGATGACTAAGCACATATTTCATGCATGCGACTAGTAATAAACCTGCCCTGTAGCTAGTAAAATTATCGCGATTTTATTGTTTAGAAATGTAACTACCGAAAATCGGTCAGTGAATTGGACAACTGTCAATTGCCCCAGGGGTGGGGACAAGAAACAATGTCAAATTCCCACTTGGGGTGTGGGGACGCCCGGGGGTGGGGCATGAAATTGACAAGTGCATTACAATTTAATAATACAAAATTTAAATTAGGGCCTTGAAAAAAAAAAAATCGCTCAGATGTGAAATAGACATGCATGCACCTTTTAACCAGGTAGTGAAAAGTATGCTGTAGAGTTTGAAATGCATTGGCAAATGTTAGTCTTCAGTTGCATACATATTATGTATAAAGTAGCTACTGTTAGTTCTTTAAAGTAACTACAAGTCATAATAGAGTGGAAAAGTATAGAGCATTAGTCCAACACAATAAGTAGTTTCTTGTACCCATATTCAGCTAATACACTCTAATAAATCAGTCAATGTTACTGTGCTGCCCTAATATAACAGTAAATTGTAGATAATAGATGAGGAATTTCTACTGCCATGTAGTAAAATTCAAGCATAATGTTGTTTTCTACTAAACCTTAACTTTACTGTTTCATTGTGAAACTCTTGAGATGTGGGAAAGATGCAGCAGTTGCTCTCACTAAATATTGACACAAGCAGCAAGAACTTTAAATTTATATATAAACTTTATTATTACCACAGAATATGTCTACAGCTTTTTTTCCTATAGGTTGGTAGAATCATAGTCAGCATGATTCTGATGGAGTGTTGCATTTCATTTGTGGATAAAAGCAGGACTCAATTTAACACAATGTTTGAATAACTGGTAATTTTATTTAAGAAAAGGCACTTTAAGAATGTCAACAAGGCCATGTACTATCTTGTGAGTCATAATAATAGTAAAAGCAGACAGCTTAGTTTAATGACTGCCGTATCATACTGCAATGCATGGTGTTACGTAGAAGAATGATAACTGTTGTATGGCAGATCTGACATTCAAATCCGTACCATCGTATATACAATTTGGCAATGCTGCATCCATGATGGAGACTATTCCGTTGTTGCAAGAGATTGGGCAGGGATTGTTTGTCTGCCTACAATTGGTACATCAATTGAAAAAATCTGGTTTAAAAATTGTACAGCTTGATTGCTCCATTTGTTGCTATCTGATTATTTTGCAATGTTACAGTGATTGATCATTATATTTGTCAATTTTGTCTGACACACTTTTACAGGTTTCTAAATAATTTTGCCTATTTTATTTCAGTGCTTTGGACACCTTCGTGTGCTCCAAGTTGTATAGGTGGCTGTGTGTAGTTATTTATACTATACTAAAGGATCACAGGTAACGTTACAGTAGAATAATACACACAATTCTACAATACGTTTAGTTGCTCTGTAAAATTAATGCCAAAATTGAACAAACTATAACAACAGGAATAATCTAACATAATTCTACAGCCATAATCTGTTCAATTCAGCAATTATTCTACAGAGCAAAAAACCTATTGTAGAATTTTTATGCATAATTTTACTGTGCCTTTTCCTGTGGATCCTTTATTTATTTTTATTATTTATTATTTATTTATTTATTTATACTGTACAGAAACCTCCATATGGAGTATATAGTACAACAGATTAAATTAAGAATAAATTGTAGTGATTGTACTTAGCTATAATTAATACATTGTTTAAATGTGCTTAAGGTAGGTGATTCCACAGTACTGCTAGATAGGTTATTCCATAATTTAATTGTAGAGGGGTAATAAGAGTAAAGGTAAGAATCAATTCTGGAGTGTGGCTGCAAAAATCGTTGATCGTGACCTCGTGTTTGGCTTGCTGTTGGGATTAAATAGGTTCCATTATCAATGTGAACTTGTCTATGCACCATTTTATACATCATAACTAGCTTCAAATTGTTCCGTCGCTGTTCAAGAGTTGGTAGATTCAGGTGATCTAGTATCTCAGTTACACTAGCCCAGGGTGAATAATTGTTTGTAATAAACCTTGCAGCTCTTCGTTGGACCATTTCTAACTTGTAGATGCTACTGTTAGTGTATGGAGACCAGACAGTTGATGCATACTCTAAGATAGGACGTACCATTGCTAGATAACACAGCTTCTTAGTTTGTTGAGTGCAAGAGCTAATATTACGTCGCAAAAAGGCATTGGCTGAGTTTGCTTTACAGGTAACATGTTGGATATGGTTTGTCCATTTCAGGTGTTCATCTATTGTTACTCCCAGGTAAGTGGCACTGGTAGATCTACAAATTTGATGTTGTTTCAGAAAATATGTTGAGTTAGTTGTTAATATCCTGTTAGTGATCTTGAGGTGTACACATTTGCTAAGGTTGAAAAACATTTGCCAGTCTTCACTCCACCTCACTATGGCATCAAGGTCTCTCTGCAATACTAAAGTGTCTTCATTTGAATAAATCGGTCTAAAAATAAGTATATCATCAGCGTAGAGTCGTATCTGAGAGTTCACTAGAGCTGGTAGGTCGTTAATAAAACAAGTAAATAGTAAAAGGCCAAGTACTGTACCTTGCGGTACGCCAGAGATAACTTCACACTGCTCACTAGTTACACCATTCAGAACTACTTGCTGTTGTCTTTGTCCAAGAAAATCTTTTATCCAATTGACAAGTTGTGGACAAATTCTGTAATGCTCAAGTTTTTGAAGAAGTCTTATATGTGGAACTTTATCGAAAGCTTTGCTAAAGTCAAGAAATAAAGCATCCACTTCTCCACCGTCGTTAAGTATTGTTGCAAATTCATGAATTGTGTAGATCAGTTGTGTTTCACAGGACTTATTTTTCTGAAAACCATGCTGTTCTTCTCGAATAAGTTGATGATTTTCCAAGTGAGAGCTGATGGAAGAATAGATGATGTGCTCTAGAACTTTACAACAGATTGATGTTAAGGATATTGGGCGGTAGTTAGATGGTAATTTACAATCTCCCTTTTTAAAAACAGGCACAACAGTAGCATGTTTCCATTCAGATGGAAGGTGACCTTGATGCAAAGAGGCCCTAAAGATCAGCACAAGAAATGGCGTAATGTAGTTTGCAAAGGTTTTTAAAAATCGGGGTGGGATTTGGTCTGGACCTGGAGCTTTGTTTACCTCCAGGTTTTCTAATAAGTTTTTAATACCTTCTGGATTAATACTGATAGGTTCCATTAGTGGGATAGGTAAATTTTCAATATGTGGTACAGAACTTAAATCTTCTTTAACAAAGACAGATGAGAAATAGTCATTCAATAAGCTTGCTCTGGTTGCTGTATCAGAGATCAGAGTGTCTCCTTGTAGTAATGGTGGTATGCCACAGTAGTCCTTCTTTTGACTCTTAATGTAACTCCATAACCTCTTAGTTGTAGAATATGTTCCAGGGGTGACTAAGTGTTGAATATAGGAGTTGCGGGATTGCCGACATGCCCTTTGAACTTCTTTCTTAATCTGTCGATATTTTTGCCAGGCATCACTAGACTTGGAATGTCGGGCCAAATTATATAGTCTTTGCTTCCTGTGAGATAGACGTTTAATGGCGGGATTCATCCAAGGGGGACTATGGCCAGGTTTATAAGTTCTGGATGGAATCATATCTAGACACTTTTGACACATTTCCTTGAACACTTTCCATAAGACATCAACTTGTGTATCCATATCATGTTCCTCTAAAAACTGTTCACTAGATCTTGTAATGTATTCACTGATGATATCATTGTTTGCCCTGTTCCAGAGTTTATAAGATTGCACTGAGGGATTGCTTTGTTGTTTGACTTCTACAGTAGACTTCACATACACGATATCATGATCACTAATCCCTGACAATGGTTTACAACAAAGTACTAATGATGGTCGATTTGTTAGGAAAATATCAAGAGTATTTGCATATCTAGTTGGAAAGTTGACAGTTTGTGTTAGGCCACAATCCTCAATGAAGTTGAGAAAAGTTTCACACAGATGTACAGGATAATTGTTACCACTAACTGAGTAGGAGTCCCAATCTATATTTGGGAAATTTGCATCACCTGCAATCCACACAACGGAATTAGGATTGTGATCCATTATGACAGTACAAAGATTTTCTAAATATGGTATATCTACATTTGGTGGGCGATACACAGAGCAAATAATAAGTGGAGGGCCTGTGGCTAACTGAATTTTACATACTATCAATTCACATAGAGATGTGCTATGGTATTCAAGTGCAGTAGACAACAATGAATTGTGACAAACAATGAATACACCCCCGTAACCATCGAATCTGTCTTTACGGTATACCTGATATTGTTGGGGGAAAATTTCACTTGAAACTATAGAGGGAGACAGCCATGATTCACAACCAATGATGATTTTTGGTGAGTGACAGTTTATAAAGTTCTGAAAATCAAGTCATTTTGCAAGGACACTTTGACAGTTGACAACGGCTACATCTAATATATCAGAATGATTCAAAATTTCAGGATTAAGGGTAAAATTATCAGTGCAGGGGGGCCCGGCTAGGGGCTCCTCTGCACTATTTTCCAGTTTTTTATTTTAAATTTGTTTCCATCCTTGTTTAGTTCTTTAAGTTCAGCACGTAACTTCTTATTAACTTCCTGCTCCCTAGGTGTGAGATCAGGGGTGATAAAAACCTTTTGAACTATGCTAGGAAGGTTAACATTGCGAAGTTTGGTACAATTTCGCATAATTGATGCCTTGTCTGACTCAGATGCAACCGAAACCTTCAAGAGTCTTGGCATATTGCTTTTCTTGCCCAACCGGATTGCTTTAGTTATTGTGGCAGGGACTGTCAGATGTTTATGAAAGATGGATGACACAGAATCAATGTCTGCTTACGTCTAAGTTCAGGGTCCTCAGATGTTGATTCAATAACATTATGTACTATAACATTCAAACGTCTCTTAGATTTTTCTTTTTCTTCATTAATGTAGGAAGACACCATTTCAGATATTTGTTCTTTAGACTGAGAAACCGGCTGTGTTTGAAGAGTGGGTTGTGTTTGGTCACTAGGATTTGCTTCTGTTGAATCCACAGGTTGTAATTTCTTCAGATTGTCCTCTATCTCCGTTAGTCTTTTCTCCATTTCATCCTGCTTATCTTGTATGTCTGTGAAGAACTTCAGGGCTAGTGTGACCTTTGGTTTACACACAGTACAAAAAAAAACATGACAGTGGGCTGACGATCCCATATATCTGCTAGCGCTTCTAATTCTGATGTAGATAGCCCAGCATACTCTCTGTGTTGCCATTTCCCACACCAATCACATTCAACACAATCATCCTTGCTGGAACATAAATCAGGGGGGGAGAAATAGGGGGGCCAGTTCCCCCTCACTTGTTATTATTATCTACTTTACCAGTTAGGAGCTGGAGGGTGTACACAGAAGGCAGAGCCTGTTCGAGGTGTTTACCCATAGCCTAGGAGCTTTTCCAATGCCCTGTTGCATGATAAAGAAAAGCAACTGTTGTAGTCATTAGGACATTTGCCAACTTACTCTTTGCCTTGATATACTTGCAAGAATGGAATACTGCATGAATCAGTGCTGCATGGGAGTGCACGAGATCGAGATACTCTAATAGAGCAGTCACTTAACTACTCTAATAGAACATTCAGTGAAATCATGAGTTAGTTCTGCGATGCAAATTAATTCAATATGTCTCCATTAATACTTTGTATCTATACGTAATCAAGAGCATGAATCTGTCTAAAATTCCTTCATTTACTGCTGTATCTACAGTATCTTAATGATAATCATTGTTATAATATAAGAGTACCAGTATAGTACACATGTACCACTGAAAACACTCTCAGATTCAATCTGAAAGCATTCAAATCTCAGAATTTTCCTGTGGGGGCATGCCCCCAGACCCCCTAGTATTAACATGCTTCACATACTAGTGTGCTTTACACACTATGGTACAGTTAATGATTTTAAAACACTTTATAACTTACAGCCATCCCACATGACTTGCCGCCCCCCCCCCCCCCCCACACACACACTTTTGAGTACTGTTCTCCGCCCCTGACATAAATGTTATGCTTTAATGTCTTTACATGACTAAGGGTATGATGGTATAAAGTACCATTCCTGGCTTTGGAGCATACATACAAATAATGAGAGGACACAAAAACAATATTTATACCACAACAGCCAAGCTAAGAGAATGCAGCTTTCAAAAGCGGTGTCAATTAACTTTTAGTACTGGATGAAATGGTGATACTTTCTTAATTACTAAATACTATTCTTGGCTACCACTTTTGTTTCACAACAAAAATTGACTTGGCCTGGTGCTCTAGCATGGATTTGGTGCAAGTGGAGTCTTTCCTATCTGAGTAACATGTTTTACTTTTTTTCCACATGTATAATTGTCCAGCATCTTTTTGCTGGAGATATTTGGCAAGGGCAATCCATCAATATACTGTATATAGCTCAGAAAACACTGGCTAATAAAAGCCAGGTACATAGGTAGCCAGGGTGAATTTAAAACCAATATGGACTTTCAAGCCAGCCATATCATGCAGTTAAAAGGTCAACAATTTCAGTAAAAGTACATTTTCATTTAAAAAATTGTCCACAATTTCAATAGCAAAGTCCAACCTAAAGATTTTGTGTTATTTTTAGTCACTGGATTACTTTTAGTATCTATTTTCAAAAAAATTCTTAGGTGGGAGGGGGCATGCCCCCTAGCTTCACAGACCCTGCTGTAATCTTGCATCACACCACACAAAAGTTCCACATTTTCATCTACATAAATTACCTACCCAGGTAAAATTCTGGCTACAACCCTGCTAAGCTTGTCTAATCATAACTCCTCATGTTTTTAACCTATTACCCTGTAATTACACCAAGAAATGTGAACCAATTTTGGATAATCAGACTTAATGTCATGCATGAAGAATTTACAATTCACTGTAGCTACTACCATTAGGAGGATAGTTACGCAACTTTTTAGGTATAATGTCAGTGGTGGATCCAGGGGGGAGGGGGGCAAGCACAGGGGAACATGCCCCACCCCACACCCAAATTTTTTTTTATCAAAGATCAAGATACTCTAATAAATATTATGCAGTCAGTCAAATACTCTAATAGAATAGTTGCCACATTTAACACTTAAGAATCCTTCACCGTTGCTGAGTATGAAAACAGGCCCCAGCCTAAAAGGGGCCCTTTGAAACCTGTTAAAAAGATCAACATACTCTAATAGATAGGGTTTCCAACACTTCCTTTTGTTGTTTCTAGAGATTTTCACACAGACTGACCTTTAGAATAAAGCAAACAAGTGTTTATTTATTATTGCATTGCTTGTAGCATTGGGTATCAGCATCAGTTTAACACACAAAACATGGAAAAGGTAGTCACGTGATCATATAATAGTTACATTGGACAGCTTATTCAAAAATCATTGTGTTTTAAGGTGATCTAAGTTACAATTAGTGTATTTCTTACCTTAATGAAGGGTTTTACATCTTGTGGTGATATAGCACACCCTGTATAGCTGTAATAGGATTGTTGGTCATGTGACCACTTTTTGGATATTTACAGTTAAAATTGCACTGATATTGAAAGCAATAGACAGTATATTAGTGCTTGTTTGTTTTTCTAAAGGTCAGCCTGTGTGAAATTCATCAGAAACAATGAAAAGATCTGAGGTATTATCCTATTTTGTAGTGGAAATCCTATACGAAGTGATTTTTGGTCACATGACCACTTTTTGTATATTTACATATGTTAAACTTATGCTGATATTGAATGCTGCAAATAATTCAATAACAAATTAGCACTTGTTTTATATTAAAGGTAAATCTGTATGAAAATCTCCAGAAACAATAAAATGAAGCACCTTTCTATTTTGAGTGGAAACCCTATAATAGCAGCAGTCAAGATCTAGATACTCTAATACAGCAGTCACCGTATTCTTCAGAGGAGCAATGTAGCAAGCTATGAATGTAGTTATTAATCCAACAACTGAATGTGTTACTGTATAATACTCTCAATAGCAGCTTGATGTATTATATTGAAATACGTCTAGCGATTAGCAAATAGAATTAGTATTACACTTGTTTGTCAAGGTCCCTTGACAAATATCTTTAATACTAATTTGATTGGCTAAAATAGTGTGGTATGTTTATATCAGAAGTAAATGCCCAACTTGACAACTATTGTTACCATAGTGATAGATGCCCCAAGGCATAACAACAATATGGTTGCTAGGTAACCATTGTTAAGGTTAAAATCTTTTTGAGATCATAGCAATGGTTGCTAGGTGTGATTGGTCTTTTGCAGCAGTTATTTTTGAATTTCTGTTGCCTAGCAACAGTTGCTATGGTTGTCAGATTAATTTGCAATAGGATGGATGGCTGTGGTATTCGGGTTTAATAGTTCTTGCATTGTAAACAGGAAGGAAATAGTGCTTGGCTTCGCCTCGCACTATTTTACTCCTTCCTGTTTACAATGCTCGCACTATTAATCCCGAATACCACAGCCATCCATCCTATTACATATACAAAGAAGGAGATATAGTTGGTGAGGGGCAGCTATTGTCATTGTTGGCATGTAATGACTTTGACTTACAGCTAGGCTGAAGTTGTGATTCAAAGTGGAACCCTCCTAGCCCCTGGGACCCCACTTTAACTCTTTGTCCTAGGCCCCTTAATTTCTCTGGGCGGCCCTGTTATTCATTATTCATTAGCTACAATCTTACATGCACCTGATTATTTTATTAAAGTTAGCTAAATGCTCTATTAAATCTCAATCTTTCATTAATCATTATCTAAACTTATCAAGAAGTAAAAGGGATAATATTACTTAAAGTCCCTTTCTCCTGACATTGGGGTTTTCCCATCTAGCCTTCCTTTCTATGCCTAGCTATGTAAGCAATTTCATTAATAATTGTGACCGGATTTGCAAAAAGGTACCTTTTTCACCCACAAAATTTGACCCATTTTTGAACACTTTGAAGCTTCATAACTTTTTAATCATTTTATTTAATTGCCTGAAATTTTTCATGAGTGCAGTTAAAGTATCTAGCTGCATTGTGATACTAAGAGCAAGTTAATCAGTGTAAGGAGTCAAGTGTTGTTTGCTGGTATGTAAAATGTGTGGAAAAGGTACCTTTCACAAATCCGGTCACAACTAAACATTGAGATGATGAAATAATAATGATAACTCATAATAATGACCAAATTTAGGTGGTGAGGCATAGCAATGAGGGCGGTGGATCTGAAACGTAAAATTAACAATAAGTGGCCTTAAGCTCATAGCTATGTAACTGAACTCATGGTTGTCACTGATCTCTATACAACTCTGGATCAATGCAAACCACTTAAAAACTGCTCTAAATCAAACAAAATGCCTTAACTTCTGGGGGCTGTGCTCCCAGACCCCCTGCTCCTACTACCCTAGTACACCCCCCTTGCCAAACCCTGCATGTGGATCTGCCCCAGCATATAGCAATCTAAAATCTTCTCATTCAAAGCTTCAAAATGTGACCACTGTATATATCTCTTTTACTTGCTACGTATATTAGTGCATACTGTGCAGTTATATACACTGTAGCTACACTCTTTTGTCCCTTCCCCCTCACCCAGTGTAAAATTTGTTGCAATACTTTAATTTGTTAGCACCCCCTTTCAGGGCCCTTGTGAAATCCTAGATCCCCCTTGCTGGAACATTTTGATACATTTACTGCCAAGCATTTAAAAGTTGTGCTTAAAGCATTATGATCCTATAATTATGTACTTTCTGAGAATCTGGACCATCATCAGTGACTAGCAGCATGGAGGCAAGCATTAAACTATGATACATCCTATAATAAATATGTAGCTGCTGTCATAGCTACAGAGGGTGCAACATAAATGCTTTATATATGATTCAGGGGTCTGCATGGCCATTATAGGTTGTAAGATATTAGTTTAAAAAAAATAAAACATGGGAATATAAATCGCTGAAAAGTAAGAAACAAGCGTCAAACAAGCCAGCATGTTAAACACACAGAGATCTCTATTTGGACTCAATGGATATGGTAGAAATTAAGGAAAAACCAGTAGTTTCTCCATAAATCAGGAGCAGATAATACTTCTGTATAAATGTTTATTTGAGTCCAAATAGAGATCTCTAACATGCTGGCTTGTTTGACTTACTTTTTTCAGCGATCTCTATTCCCATGTTTTTAAAAAAAATTATTTTTACACTAGTTTGTTTACTTTTTATAAATCCATTTATGGATAGCTAAAGTGATAATAAGAGGTGTTGGTGGTGCTTGATATTACACAGTACTAAACATGAGTATCAAAGTCAGTCATCATGTACAGTAGCTGTTAAGTAGTATATTATCAGAGTTAGCAAACACCAGTGTATTGTTTCCTTACTATTAAATGTACTTTGTACTATACAGCTTTGACATACCCAACTATAGGCAGGATATATGACTTATGATTTATCACATAGGCATGCACACTTGAGCAGCTATTAAGTCAAGTACACAGTGGTACACAACAACATTGTTGTTCTGGTATGAACTTAATTTACTGTGGTTAAACATAGGTAATGATATAGAGTTTCCAAATGAATGTGTTAACATGAATATATTGGATACTTTTTAACACAATTAACATGCTGGTTACCCTTAGTCAGACGATCAATGGCAAAGTGAGCCTACAAGAAGCAAATTTGCTTGAGAATGGGTGTTATGACTGTTATCATTGTAATATGCATTTAAAAATAGGTCATGGACATGAAGAAAGACATAGGAAGGAAAATTATGTAGTTCTTATTCCCCAAAAAGTACTCACAATTTGCTCTAGCCCTGTGGAAAAAAATAATAAAAAGATGAACAAAATGGCATATTTCAGTTATTTAAAAAGTACCTTTATTGGTTCCTTTTGACTTCATATTTTACAGTGGACCTATACTTTTCCAAATTAACTTCTAAGGCTTCTTCTGTGGTTGGGGAGCTTCCTGAGATAGTTTTTAGGTGTGTGTTTTATTAGGATTTTCGTAAATAACATAAGCGATCTCTATTATGAACCACTACTGTGGTTCATGATAATTGAAGACACACAATAGTGTGTCATGCAGTCCAAGAAGCCAGCTTGTGTCATTTTCATGAATTCGTATCTCCGTTATCCCCTATCATATTAGAATGAATTTTACAGCGAAATTATCAGCCTGGTATGGCAGTCCACTTGCCAAATGTGAAGGAAATCACCATAACCAATTCCAAGATACGAGCAACCCAAAGTTTGGTTTTTTCTTCGTCAGTTTTTTAAAAAATTTTCATTCCTTTATTGTCTTCTACTTTTTTTGCACACTTTGCATAAATCACAAACATGTAATCCGATCAAGCTGGAATTTGGCACACTTCAAGTAGCTCTAATCGTGAGTACCATTACCAAGTGTTGTGTGAATTTGATAAACATTCACTGAGTTATGACCATGCAATTATTCGCATAAAAAATTATTTAACTTCTATCACTTCTACAAGGTAAACTGCTTCAAAGAATAGATTAAATATTGTAGGAGTGCCTTTCAGTGATTTGGAAGGAATCAAAATAAAGACCACAGAGATATAGCTAATGCAAAACCAATGTGTGTAATGATTGCATGATCAAGTTTTTCACAAAAACAAACATAGCTACATTAGTTTTATGCCTACCAGGCAAACTGCTTATAAGAGAATGAGCTGGAAAATGTTTAATGAGCTGAAAATAGGTATGTACGTAGATGGATTAATCATCATAGAAAGTTCCTTCAGTAATAAATTTAGTACTAATAACTGTCCAAGTCATGTTGGAGACATTGTTGATCTGGATCATCAAGTGACTTTATATATGCATAAAGCATTTGGCACTGTAGGCAGAGAGGAGGGCTTTGCTCCAGTAGATGACATCAGGAAAATCACTCATGTATGGAACATGTTCCAAACTAAATAAGAAGCCAAAACTTTAAGTTGTGGCAAGTTTTTCTCAAAATACAGCAAATTTTCTGTGATGTACCAAAATTTACCCTTGTGTAAGAAGTATGATTCCTACACGTGTAGGGCAGCGCTAAGAAATTTTGTAGGAAATATTCCCACACTGTTGAATTTTGTAAGAAAGATTCCTACACATGACATAATGTGTAGGAATTATTCCTACACTGCAAGAAGATGTCTTACACTTTGTGCCATGTGTAGGAATCTTTCTTACAAAATTCAACAGTGTGCAATATTTCCTGAAAAATTCTGCAAAAATTCTCAACAAAGCTCTACACATGTAGGAAGCATGTTCCTACACAAGTGTAAAATTCCTTCCAACATGCACTTCACCCCAAAATTATTATTCTTATTTACTTTGGAATATGTTATAGGATAAGCAGCAAATTTCCTAGGATACTACCCTGAGGTATAGAAGAATGCCACTGAGTTATAATGCGAAAACCACCTAGTATGTGATAAAGATACTCTAATAGTGCAGGCAGTCACCCAATTAGAGCATTCAGCTACATTGGTGTGTTACTCTATTTGAGTGTTCAACTACATAACAAATCACTTTCTAGAGAGTTCATCTACATAACAAGTCATTCTGTAGAGAGTTCAGCTATGCAACAGGCCATCATGTAGAGAGATTATGTGGAGTATAGTTATATGTTACCCTATAGATAGTTCAGCTACGTAACAAGCCATCCTGTGGTGAGTTCAGCTACAAACAAGTAAGTTCAGCTACAAACAAATCATCCTGTAGAGAGTTCAGCTATGTAGCAAGTCAACCTGTAGAGAGCTGCTGAACGAGAAGTCCCCATGTAGAGAGTTTGGCTACAAAGAAAGAGAGTTCAGGTACTCTCTATAGAGAGTTCAGCTATGTAACAAGTCATCCTATCAGCTAAAAGCATGTCACCATATATGTAGAGAGCTCAGCTATGTTACAAGTCACCCTGTAGAAAGTTCAGCTACTTAAGAAGTTAGCATGTTCAGAGTTCAGCCAAGTCATCCTGTATAGAGAGTTCTGCTGTGTTACGATTACAAGACACCATGTAGACCATTCAGGTATGCATAACAAGTCACCCTGTAGAGAGTTCAGCTCAGGAGCTAAAAGTAACAAAGGAGGCTAGTTGTGGCCAAAAAGTTAGTTGTAAATGACTTGTAGCTAGTTGTAGCTAAATGATGATAAGGCTAGTTGTAAAAGTCAGATTAAAATAACAAAGCTGTACCACAAAGAAGTGTAAAGTTAAACTTACATATAATGTGCTGTGCATATTAACTCTCTTTTACAGTCTAGATCTACTGCAGGGAATTGACTAAAATTACCTCAAGATCGAATCCTTTTCAACCATCTGTGGTCCACTATTTGATCCTACATCCAACTTACAATTATGGTTGTATTTTTTTTTACAGTCACTATTGAAATAAAATCATCTTAAAAATCAACAATCATGATAATATAAAGCACAAAATATGTACTTTAAACACAGTCGTTTAGGTTTAAGCCCCTCAGCTCAGTAGTTGTAAAAGATAGTTTTAGCCACTGGTTCAGCTATGTAACAAGTAGAGAGTTCAGCTACAAACAAGCCACCCTTTCAAGAGTTCAGCTACAAACAAGCCACCCTTTCAAGAGTTCAGCTACAAACAAGCCACCCTTTCAAGAGTTCAGCTACAAACAAGCCACCTTTTCAAGAGTTCAGCCATGTTACAAGTCACCCATGGCCAGTAGATAATTCAGCTATGCTAATTGCAACTTGCAAGCCACCCTGTAGATCATTCAGCTAAGTAACAAGTCACCCTGTAGAGAGTACAGCTAGAAACAAGTCACCCTGTAATGAGTTCAGCTTAGAAACAAGTCACCCTGTCTAAAGTTCACTACATTACAAGTCACCCTGTAGTAAATTCAACCACAAACAGTTCACCCTGTACTGGGAGAGTTCAGCTATGTTACATGTCACCCAGTAGAAAGTCCAACTACATAAGAAGTTATGCACCCTGTAGAGAGTTCGGCTAGATTACAAGTCACTCTGTAGACCATTAGCTATGTAACAAGTCACTCTGTAGAGAGTTCAGCTATGTTACAAGTCACCCAGTAGAGAGTTAACAAGTCACCATGTAGAGAGTTCAGCTACGTAACAAATCACACCCTGAAGAGAGTTCAGCTTTTGTTATAAGCCACCCTATAGAGAGTTCAGCTATATGTAACAAGTCACCATGTCTGGCACAATGTAGAGAACAATCACCCTGTACAGGGTGCAGCTATACAAACAATTTCACTCTGTAAAGATTTCAGCTATATGTACAAATCACCCTGTAGAGTTTAGCTACACACATTACAAGTCATTCTGTAGAGTTCAGCTTCATACAACTCTGCAGAGAATTTAGCTACATGCATGGCAACAGTACATAGTTACAAAATTTATATAATGTACAACTAAATACTATGCAAATAGACTATGCAAAAATTTTTCTTCCTGTAGTAAAGATAAAAAGAAGTCCCAAAGCCAGCCATAGGCTAGCTTTGGGGCTTGCAATTACAAAACAAAGTGATATCTAACTGTACCAAAATAGCCAAGCTGTAGGCTATAATGATAGGTTAATGACAATTAAATTAATAGTGATTATTCAGGCCAAATCCTAGTGGAGGCAGCACGATTGTCGTTATTAAATATTTGCTATTATGCTACCATCACAGCCATTCCTTGGCTGCCACCTTTATAATTTGATCTCATAGCTCTTTTTTGGGGGGGGGGGGGGGGGGGGTGGCACCATTTTTAACAGCTTAAGATTTTATTAGCTTATATAAATTGATGCTAAAACATCTGCCTTAAGTTTCCAGAGAGCCCTTGCTCCCCATCACATGAACCATTAGCTATATAGCTATTGCAGTCATTCTAGCGAACATCTCCTTGGAACTTGGAATTTTAAAGGATTTAAATTTTGTATTTTAGTTGTCTTGTACTGATTAAAACCTTTGCATCCCCTCAGATACAATGTAGTTACAAGCAGAAGAGATACACAGTGCATGTACCTATTACAGTGGCCATATTTTTTGTAGTAAAGTTTTAAAAGAGGTCAGATATATAGATATTGTTTGATCAAGTATTTCTGGCAGCAGGGCACTCCCAAATGCTGTGACCCTGCTAAACTTTTAAATATTTTAGTTGCAAAAGGAAGTAATTCACTATAGCTGAAAATATCCACTGCCATATTTAGCCTTATTTTCATAGCCAGCATAGTGGTCTTTCAAACAATTAGTAACTTTTAAAACAATTGATATTACAGGACGTTTGGCACAATGGTGAGATAGCAAGAATTTCTGTGACACAATGCATTATCTTCTTTCTCAGTATGTAGCCTGGGTTTTGAAGAATGAAATCATTTCGGATGTTCCATTAGAGCAAGCACTTCAATTTTTAGCTTCATTTCTAAAATATGAAATAATTATAAGCCCTTAAATTTCTATCATTGCCAACTTTAGATAGTCATAAGGCTTATGATAAAATGATGTATTACAGACATATGGGAATGCAAATTTTATGAAAAAGCTGCTGTTAAGTACCCTCAAAAGTATAAGCCAACTATTGCTTTATGATTTAACAGCAGAAAACCAGGAAAATTGTGTCAATTTATAATATTGCATTTCTAATTTACATTTATGTAGGCCATAACCATAAATACTACATTGCACAGTACACAGGGAGAGACTTTTCAAGATTCAAATAACTTCTAATCTATACTGCAGTCACTTAAACAGCAGAAAGCAATTTTAGTTTAGTTTATTGACATGGGCTGGCAAATTTTAATTAACTGGTAGACTGTAGATTCAAAAATTGCAGATTCAACTGACAGAAAAATATGCCTCTACATGACACTCTTTGAATTCCTTAGCCATTTCCAATTATATAGTTGTCACACCCTGCCAACAGAAATTCATTGCATTTACAACCCCCCCCCCCCCCCCCCCACACACACACACACACACACACACACACACACACACACACACACACACACACATGCACACACACACACACACAAAGCAAAAAGCAAAGTCTTTGACTGCTACTGGCATGGTCATGTCTACCCAGTGAACCAGCACTGGGACACCTGTGCGCTACTCAGGTGCTAGGAGTCAGCACAAACAACAAATCCCCAAGACTGGTAACCTGCGAAGGCCGTACCATGGCTCACAGGTGAAGACGTGGACACACAAAGTCCCACCTGGACCTTCACCTGCTATATGAGACATGGACAGTTGGCATTTGCTTCCCCAGTAAATGCCAGGTACCCATTGATGTTACAGCTGGGTGGGCTACTTCCCCAGTTGGCACCAGGCTATCAGGTCCCCATTTTAACAGCTGGGTAGACCGGAGCAATGTGAGTAAAGTTTCAAGTGGCATAATGGGGAATCGACCACGGAACCTTTCAATTACTAAGCTGATGCTCTAGTCACTTGGCTATGCTGCCTCTTGCAACACACACACACATGCATGCAAAAATTAAACTTGTGTGCAAAAAAATTAAACTCACTCTGATTGGAGGGGGAAAAAGGGAAGGACCGTTAATCCTTAAGGACCATGATTTTCACCCCATTTACTACCACTGATTTCTAGCTGTCCATGTATGTTTTAGTGACTATTACAGTGGGACCTCTCTTATTCGGACCTCTATTGTCCAGGCACCTCCATTGTCTGGACAACCTAAAGTAGTTGTAGTGTGTTTACCATAATGAAGTCTGAAAAGCACAAGGAGGGAACCTAAAGGTTGCTGTTTACCTGTTTGGTGGCTTGTTTATTCTATTAATAATATATCACTTGGTTGCTAGGTAATAATGCATTTTTACAGCCCGTGGGAGTGCTTTGTGATTTCCTCCTCTGCCCACTAAACTGCATAGCACCAATTGACAGCAATAACACCATTACATACTTGTACGTATTTAAGTTAGTCACTTTGGCATAATAGCATATGATTTTTAGTTACGGACATTTCTGAGATATATGTACCAAGACCACCCGGATAAGAGAGGTTCCACTGTATTTATGTGCATTACATTATAGTGTCTTGCCATATGCATAATTCAGCGGTGATTTGAATTTCACATCCACACCCCTCACTATTTTACTACTAAAAATTCACATGAGATACCACATAATTTAATTATAATAATAATAGCATTACTAGTCAATTAGATTAGGCCATGTGAGTTCACCGGGATTCTTCCTCAGCACATAGGCTCGTCCACACATGCACATGCACGTGCACACACACAGAGCACAGCACAGCAAACAGTAAAACTATTACTTTTTACCCTGATGAAATGGCTTTTCAATGTAGTTAATAAATTACATCTACAGCTAATTGTGGCTGTTGGTTGCTATATCAACAGACCTTTAGGTGTTTTCACACCATAAAGCCTAAAATAAATAAATAGTTGTAGCTACATGTAATTGCTACTGAAGACACAGGACACCTGTTAAACAACAATTTGATATACTAGTGCTTGCATGATTGTAAAAACAATGATTAAAATAAAGGCGATCATATTGTCAAGGCGTGGCTATATTATTATTAGGGTGTTTTGCATGCACGACCATCCTTGTGTACACAACTGATTAAAGTTCGTAATGATTGGAAATCCCGCACACAGTAAGAATTGAGGGGGCTGTGGCTTCAGCGGCGAAAAAATATATACCCCGGGCTCGGGGGTGCATACAAATTCGTAAGACAAAACCATGCGGTTGCAAGCAATCAGCAGACAGCAGCTGCACCATTTACGCACATGGAACAGTGAGTTGAGAAGCGTGTCTGATTGTGCAATGATTATCCGGCAAACTCACTTGTAGTCTGCTTACTTGTACTGATAATATACTAGTCCGACGACTGTGAGTCAGTGTTCTCAGTGAAGATTTTCCCGAATTCAGTTGGCAGCCTGGGCAGTGTTCTACAGTAGGTGAGCTAGTAAATGAATGTAACTACTAAATACACATTCAACTATGTAGTTCAGTATACTATTTTTGTAGAGAAGTCTAGCTCTAATATGGTGGTCAGTTACTACAGTGGAACTTAGTCTCGCGTGGCCAGACCACTATTTTCTTCGGGGTGGCGCTTATCGATTAGAGATTATAAGCGCTCCCTTAATCTCTAATCGATAAGCGCCACCCCGAAGAAACTCTCTCAAAAGGGAGCGCTTATAATCTCTAATCGATAAGCGCCACCCCGAAGAAAATAGTGGTCTGGCCATGCGAGACTAAGTGGAACCTCTCTATTACAGACATATTGGGTGAATTTTTGGCCACTTTTTGCTGTAATATAGAGATTTCCTCTTTCAGAGGTAAAAATGTACTAACCAGACCTGTTGGGACCAAAATTTTTGTCATGGAGGTTTTTTCTATTGTGTCCTTAATTCGGGGAGTTTATTAAGAGAGGTTCTACTGTAGTTAAACATGATAGAAAACTTATGAAGTTAGACTAGCTATAGCTATCTCTACAAATTAACAAACGCTAAGTTAGGAGTACAGGCTTTAGTGAAGTCCGGCTGGCTATATAGTGCATGCTAGTGTAGCTTTAAAGTTACTGGCTACCTCTGTATACATGCATGGAATTGCTTATGAGGGCTGTCATCAGTTTATTTTTATTTTTAGGGTGAATATTGATTACTAAAGATAAACAGTATAAATATAGACTAGCTAATAAGCAAAAAAATAAACAATGGACCTGAAAACGAGTTTCTGAACAGAACAATGATTACATCCTTTCTAGTCAATTAACAAACTGTAGGTCTTGACTTAGCTACTTAAGGATCATTTCATCTCTTGACTTACTTAAGGATCATTTAAATTTGTAGCTAATTGTTAAATTTGTAATTAAAAGTAGTAGTATAACATTAAATGATGAAATAGTATGGTAGTACTGTTTAAGTGACCCCCCCCCCCCCCCCCCCAAAAAAAAATACATGCACCGCCTGAAATGCCACTTTAAAAATTATCCTAGAAACATCTTACATCACTTACAAAATAATATTACTCCAATACAGCATTAAAAACAAGAAAACACTTACAGGTGGCCAGATATAGAATTGTAAAAATCACTGAAACTCGAATATTTTTGTTTGACTGCCAGCCTGTCTTTCTGACCACAGTCGCAAGGCTGGAGGCCAAACGAAGCAGTGCACAACCACCATTCTAAACCACAATAACAAACTCACCAGTGGGATGTGCTTTTTGGGGTTCCATCGAGTGTGTGCCCTCTGCGCCTCGTTCTTCCTTTTTTCTTCAATCGGGCTGTCTTTGTCCTTCTTCATGCAATGAAACCATACGTATGTGACTGGATCTGCGAAAAGGGGTTGTATAGCCTTTCCAAATTTCCATAGTTATAACTCATCATGTGTTTAACCTATTGTTTTAAAATTACATCCAGAAATGTTAGGAGTGTAAAGTGACCAAATTTCAGGCTGGTACTATACTCACAAGTCAAGTTATGGATTGCTAAGTACATGCAATTGGAAAGGCTTTTCACAGATCTGGTCATATATTGAGGCATTAGTTTTCCCTATCCATGAGCAGCATATTTAGATGCAGCAAGCTTATTTAAGCATTTACGCTTGATAGATACCAGTAACGTCACGATAGGTTCAATACCTTGCCTATTAACGCAATCTTGCCATTGATTAATAACTATTGAGCACCACCTGAGACCACATCTTTTAACAATCTATTTACTTGATCACAATGCACACTACATTATTATTGGTCTAGCTGTATTCATAATGCTAGCACAATGAAAATATGTCACACCCCCTGGTAGGTGAAAGGCTGACTTGAGATACTCTAATACAGCAGTCGCCTAATAGAACAGTCACGTGTGTATAGCTGTATGCTATAACAAAAAAAACTTAAATTATAATTTTAACATGAAGTAGGGATCCAAGTGATGAAAAGTAGTAGATGAATGATGGTATTACAGCATAGCTTGATGGGAAAATCCCTACTTTGGCATTGACCAAAATCATTGTTATATATATATTTCATGCCAACGTAGGGACTTTCCCACCAAGCTATGCTGTAATACCATCATTCATCTCTTGTTTCACTACTTTTTATCGCTTGAATCCCTACTTCACTTTTGAATATACTAGTTATCACTATAGTCACTTGGTAAAAAATCATGTCAACAGTAGTATAACATAAAATGACGTTTTAAAATGGTCAAGACTGTACATTCATACATTCATAGAACACAATTACAACACATTGTCTTCTTCCCATCCTCTCCAGTAACTGACTTGTCAACACACTCATCATGGATCCACTGTCCACATCCACACTTTGCACCATTGCCTGCTTCTACGTTCTGTTGATATGTACCTAGGCACTCACTACACTTGTAATCATCAGTATCTTCTTCATCATCAGCCACTGGACTCGTAGCAAGAACATTAGATGATGGGCCTTCATTAGGTGTAGAACTGTCATCAATAGTTTGCTTCTTTCTTCTACCTGACCTCTAACCTTTTGCTTTATCTGCAGCCTTCTTTTTCTTTTTGCCTTTCTTCTCCAACCTTTTCTCTCTTGTACTTTATAATGACCCTCCCTGGATGCTTCTGAATGTAATCATGACAAATGTCCTGCCAGTGTATTTTTAATGGCCCATATACAGCAGTATTAAGAGTTGCATGCATGGTATGGGTGGTATGTGTGACTAATGTAAACATTATTACATCATTTTCTTTGGCCAGGTTGATTGTTTCCAGGTTATAGTAAGAACTATGGCCATCAAGCAATAGTAGAAGTGGACAATTTGCACCAGTATGATGGATAAAATGCATTCTTTAAACAAAACCATATCCATCCATCCATTTTCACTGGGTCCATAGGTTGTTCCTGGTACTTCATTATCTGCCCACTAAACATTAAGATTTTCTGCATCAAACACAACGAAGGGTGGAAGAGCTTGACCCATAGCATTAATTCAGCCAACAACTGTAACTCGACCCATGTTGCCTGAAGAGAAATACATCACTTTTTCTGGCCTCTCCTGGTCACCACGTAAGGAGAACGGTAATCTAATGGAATGCCAGACTCATCCATATTGAACACTTGACCTGACATCAGCAAACTTTTCACTAAAATATCCTCTAAAAATATGAAGTAACTGTCCATTGCAGTTTGGTCTTTCATAGCATCCAATCATATCATTGAAAGACGGTCACCTTAGTGAATTGAGGAAAAGCTGTGGTTGGTGCTCAAAAATTATCCATAGGTGACTTTAGATTTTCTAAAAGTTCCTTTGTCCTTAGCAGCCATGTCTTTTATTTGTTTTCTGGTTTTACTGAATCCAACATCTGCCACTACTTTAATCTTTAATAAATCTAGCAAGGTCACTTTCTTCTTCCTTGTTTAAGTGTGGGTGTGGACCTGGCTTTCTTGCATGTATAACTTTACCTGACACTCTATCCTGCAAAGTTGTTCTATATAGGAACTTTGTAACTTTCTTAATGCTAAAACCACTCTGTACAGCTTGCAAAGCCACTCTTTGACCACTTCAGTCACTTTCTGGGTGAAGTAAAGCTTGGCGGAGCTGAAGAACTACGTTTCCTTCAAGGGCTTTTCTTTGTTGGCCTTCCACGAGGCATGACTACAATATACCAAAAAGTGCATTAGTGCATGGTTGAAATAAATACACAATAAACATTAAAAACGTACTTTGAAAGCTGAAAGTTCATAAAACAGTGATTTAGAGCGATGAAATACAAAGAAAATAGTAGCATGGAAGCATCTCTGAAAACTTTTGTAAAATGTCCAATTGCATTATGAACGTTAATTGGTATTAAAAGTGACGATAACTTGACGTGTTGATAATTTGCAACTTACACTACTGCACTACTTGAGTTCTGTCCATTAAACAATATAATATGATAATATAACTAGCTAGCTTCCAAGTTTACTTTAAGTTGATATACAGGATATAGGTCTGAAAGGTTCCAGGGCATGGCCTTGTTATGAGACTTGCACATATCATATTTCTATCCGCCCACTGGGAAACTCACACGGTGATAACTCACTCCTATAGTTCTTTGGTTCAAATGTTGTAGCAAGTACAAGACTGTGTAATGTTTCCTGCATCCCGGCATAATTAAGTCTGAAGAATCTTTTTACTGTTACTCGATTTCAGCTATGTACCTTATCATGCGATTGGTAGATTTATGGTTAATTTCCTAGAAATAGTTAGCATGAGATGGTGCTGTTTAAAATAATGTAAGACAGTACTGAGCAGATGATGTATAGTTTACTCCAAGACAAAGTAAACTGTTCAAGTGCTTAGTGTAAAACACATAACTTCCGTGAATACTGAGACATCTAAATGTTACCAGCTGTGTATTGTATTTCTTATGACAAATGCTGTTTTGATTGTCCACTTGTTTGGGCCCAAGTAGTACTGCAACAGAAGTTATTTGCTTGCTAGAATCATGTGTAATGGAATTCTGTTTGTAAGTATTTTTGTTAAACATTCATGTGTAAAATGTTCTGTACCATGTAATACAGGTTGCTTTGTAGTTTGTTCATCACATCACTGTCAATGTGTCAAGTTTTGCTATGATATTTTGCTATCTGATTTCACTAAGTTTCTATTCCCTGGTTTTGTGTGAGACATAACATCAAGTGTTCATAATAAGAGATGTGAGTGTATAATTATGCATCAAAAAATAATGACTCCAGCTGTTATAATGCACTGCTTTAGAACATGCTTTAAGCACTACTTTAAACTGTGGCCTTAGTTCCATACTATTACTTGGTAGCTCATACATCATTAAGCCTCAGTATAGATGCAGTGGAACGCGTGATGCATTTGGGATCACTTGATACTTATCATGCTTTTTACAAGCATCAATGTAGTTTTCTTTTTAACCCGGGCTGGATGGACTGACTACCCCCAGCATCAAAGAGCATGTGCTGGACAAGTGAAAAAGGGAAGGGGACATCTAGCAGTCCCTAGGGCCAGCAATATGGCCTCGTTGGAGCGATGGGAAATCAATCGTGTTCCCTGGATCGAAGTAAAAAAAAAGACAAAGTGCAGCGAATCTATGCCAGAATGCTACTCTGTATGTCATTGAGCTGTGGTGGGAAAGCAAATCAAACACAGCGATAAAATGTCAGTGCTTCCTTCCCCATGCCACCAGTTATTGCAAACACTAGAGGGGTAAAAGAAGCTCCCGACACATTCTCCACATTCTTTTCTTCTGTAACACATGATGATGATATACAGATAGTATGTTTGAGTGATGGTAACTTGGTACATTAGCTGAAATACCCTTACCTCAAAAAGGCACTTCGTTGCTGCCCCAGGAACCACATCCATGAATATCAGCTCAGGCATCATCCTGTCAATTGGCAGACTTGGGAGCTTTTAATTACTTCACTGTTGAGAGGCTGTAGAGGTGGCTCAGTAGCAACATCAAACCAAACCTTGACAATAAACCAGCTGTGATGTCATGTAAGTCATTGTGGCAAACAATTAAATATTAAGCCACCATGTTGGCATGGTTGATGTTAAAAGAAGCCCCACAGCCATAGTGACCAAGAACATTCAGTATCTTCTATCCGTAGCTCAGATGGACAGCATCCCAGAACTACTGCTTGTTAAGGTGAAAACCCGGCTCCTGTAATGGGAGGGCCTAAGAGGCACCAGGTTCACTATTCAAATCAACCACTCATTGGAGCTGAGAAGTAAGACAACCTCTAATGTCCATTGCTAGTTCTTTGGAAGGCCTCCGTTGATCAGGATGAACCCAGATGAACATAAGGGGGTTGAGCACAAACTGATTGGTTGATAATTAGTTCTAGGGATGAATCAAACTGACAATCAGTAAACTTCAAGGGATTGATAAGCTCCGATCCACCAAAATGACAAGGAATGTAGTGCATCAATGTATACTGCATCAATATAGTGTGTCTAGCTCTGTAAGACCCCTTTGATTTCTTGGTAAAGTTAACATACTAAAATCACTGTTTTGTGAACATACACATTAAGCAGTGTTTAAAAACACAGAAGTAGTAACTACAATGTTAATTGTTGATTGAATACAGAGGAATTTTGTATCCCAGGCAGTGTGACTCTTAGGTACTTTCCTAGAGTGCAAGTTGTCTGGGAATCAAGTCACCTCCTGGTTTGTGACTTTTTCTGCACTGAACAGAATTGATGTTAAGTTTCTGGCTTCCTGTTAGCTACACTGACTCTCATCCTAGTCCATGCAGCACCTAAGCCACAAAACCATTCACTTTTTGATAAAAGCACCAAATTTCTTATGGGGTTTGTAGCACATATACTAAGTGATTTTAGAAGGGGAAGCATGTAAAAAGTCCTTTGGAACTCTAAGTTTTGGACCTTGACAGCAAAACTATTTGTTTACATGGAATACAATCAAGTTTAAAGGCTGGATCTAATATTAGACCAGTACAAAGCCTGCAGCTGCAACATGATGGCCCATTAAAATGCCACATGAAACAAATTGTTTTCTCAGCCTGGCAGTAAACAAAATGACTGAAAATGCTATTTACATTAAAATTTTGCATTTCCTATTCACATAGTTCCGTAGTATCATGTACAAGGATCATCCTGATGTATGTCATCTCTTTATTGAAGGTATATAGCAAAAGTTATTGAATGATGAAGTTTTAATTGGTTACAGGTGGACATAAAATTATTGAAATCCCTCTGTACGTATATGCATAAATCAAGCAATTATCTCTGCAGTGTTGATCAAATCTAATTAGTATTGTAGAGATACCTTGTTGTTTAGTACATACTCTGATATTCCAATGATTTTATGTCCATCTGTAACCAATTAAAATTTCATCATTCAATAACTTTTGTTATACATCTTCGATAAAGAAACGATACACATCAGGATGATCCTTGCACATGATACTACAGAACTGTGTGCATTGGAAATGCAAAATTTTAATAAAACCCCTTGAAAATAGCATTTTCAGTCATTTTGTTTACTGCCAGGCTAAGAAAACAATTTGTTTCACATGGCATTTTAATGGGCCATCATGTTGCAGCTGCAGGCTTTGTACTGGTCTAATATTAGATCCAGCCTTTAAACTTGATTGTTTTCCATGTAAACAAATAGTTTTGTTATCAAGGTCCAAAAAAAATTAAAGGACTTTTTACATGCCTCCCCTTCTAAAATCACTTAGTACACGTGTACAAACCCATAAGAAATTTGGTGCTTTTATCAAAAAGTGAACGATTATCTCAATTAGAGGGTCTTAGGTGCAGGTCCCTAGTGGAATGATAAATGCTGTACATACTAAAATTGGAGTAAAGCAGTTTTTGCATCATTATTACCATCATTACCATTTCACTTCAGTGCCATTATTGCCACCATGTTGAAAGATAGTCTAATAATCCTTTGTATAAGTGTCAAAATAACAGGACGTTACTGCTACTTACCTCTCAAACACCTTCAGACTGACATGCCACAATGCTTATGCATTGGTTAGCTAAGTATACTTGATATATAAAGAGCTTAATTTTGACCTCAAGCAATAAATCATTTTATAGTCTTTGAATTACATAAGTTAGTTATTGACATACTCAAACAACCGGCACAAATGTTGCTCTAACAATTCCTGGTTGATATGACAGAGTACAATATAACGGTCGGCCCTCGGCCATTTTCCGACCAAGTGATGCTGTTGACCGATCAATGTAGCCGTTGGTCGGCCATTTGTGCCGATCAAATTTTTTTACAACTGTAATTCTTTATTAGTCTTTATAACATGTAATATTATAGTTATTATTATTGTCGTATCATTAACTTTCCTTACCGAAGCTATTTAATCACTACGTGAAGTCTTGATCCCGTCAAAGCATCGACTCGATGCGCATGCGTAAGCTAGAGCACTGCACCTCGTATTTGCCCAAATTATCGATTGTGGGTTACTGTCGATGTTGTGAAGAAGCGATCACTACACTGACTACATGAGTGGCGCCTTCCAAGAGAAGAAAAGAAAGTAATGTTTGCGAAGTGGAGGTACGATATTAAGTATAAGATGGCCATTTCGTAGTTATAATCTGTAGAGATGCAGTGGCTGGAGAAAGTGGAATGAAAGTCACGTGGTAAAAGTGTTCTGCACACGGAAAGTTTGAGAGTAAGTTTTGATCTATTGCTATTCACAAGAGAAACTTTAGCAATAGCTAGTTGATAATTCAATCTATACTGACTCAACACCACTTGTAACAAAGCATTTAGCCTAGCTAAGTCTACAAACTGGCTGTACAATACATTGATTCATAGTTTTTTTTTGTAAAATATGTATGCAGCAACACAAATTTGTACAAGTATTACTAATAAACAATTAATTCTCTGTAAAATGCATGTGCATAAAGTTCAGTGATAAGTAGCTGAAAGTGGTCTCAGATTCAATCTCAGCGTGATCCTTTTTCAACAATTTCCTGGGGGGCATGCCCCCAGACCCCCCTAGAAGGTTTGTGCTTCGCACACTAGGATAGTACACCTCTATCTTATGGCCATGCAATTTCAGAAATGACCAATCAAATTTACTTTTGATTGGCCATTCTGTCCTAGCAATAATTTTCCCTTATATTGTACACTGTATGAAACAGGCATGATTGCTGGATAATGTGGCCCACTGCTCAAACATGCCACTGATAATGTGTAGTGATTAATAGTTTGCTTGGTGCATACTGTTCAAATAAATGAATTGCATCTGTTTATAGGTAGCTAGCATATATTGTTCAAATAGAGTCTTACATGTAACTATAACCATTAACTTTGTTTGTTAGACATTTCAAAGATATATGCGTAAGAGAATTGGTTCACATTCACTTGGCCCCTTGTTTTGTGTAATTAAAACACTTGTTACACGTGTCATTGCCACAGTGTCGTGAAGCCATTTAAATACCAGAACTGTTTATCAGAAACTGCTTTGATGCGAGTCAGTTATAAGGATTTAAAATGATGTACAGACATGTTTTTAACATGAAAACATGCTTAATTGTTCCGGTACAAAACCACTGTTAGAGAATGTATAGTCACCACTTTGTTATGACTGGTTTTGGATAGGGGGCAGGGGGCAGGTGAGTTCAAACTGGTTTATATTCATGCAAGCAAGTCAGTACTTAATATCAAACTATCACTACACATGTTAACTTCTCCAATCATTTTGTCTTGATACGTCACCCTTTCATTTTAACAACATGTTCATCACATCAGTCCCCATCCACGTTTGCACATTGCTAAATCTATGGGAAATTTTATACCCCATAACTCATGATTGCTGGCATCAAAGAGGAAAGAGCTACACTGCACTACTTGGCATATTATGGTTGTGCAACAAACAGTATAAAGTATACTATATAGTATTCAGGTTAAAATATATCAGAGCTGGTCTCTTAATTTCTGTTGACCCTTTCTTCGCATTCACACTACAGCATGGTGGTCAGTGTCATGTGTATGTCATTAACTACATAACCAAAGCACCCTGGCAATAATCATGCTAAAAAGTATCTTGGTGAAACACAACATACAAGAAGCAGCATTATGTCAATGAATTATATACGTTATGATATGTTGTGTTTGTATATACTTTACTAACACTTATAAATCCAGGTTTCAAAAACTCAGGACCCTGGCTATGCAATTGTGTATTAATTTCCTGGCAATGTACAGTTAGAACTTAAAACTCTAAATCAGTATGTAAGGCAATTGTAGTAAATGAGAAGCACATATATATTCTGCAATGAATAGATGGAGTTCTAAACAATCAAGTTCTAAGCAATCACTCTCAGCTTACAAGGGTCCATGGTAACCGATATCTTCAGCTACCAACTAGTTTGTTATCCATTATCACATTAGTAATCCCTTCTTGACAGTGCCGAATTCCATGCATACAGTAACAGTAACAGATACACATAGGTTATTCCCATAAATGACAAGCCTTAATTCATATATGGTGAAACATGGTGTGACTGAGGGGCCACTTGAATTTCTTTATGATGGTCAACTTTAAATTATTCAAGTAAGTAATATTTGGCTGAAGATATATAGATATCCTTGATAAAGTGCAAATACGAGCCACTAAACTTGTTAAAGGATTTGAAAGTTCCCATATACATACAACCAGATTATGGAAACTAGGATTGTATTCATTTTATTGCCGACGTAAGCAAGGGGACCTAATTGAGATGTACAAGATTTTGAAAAGGTACTACGATATTGAATAATCACAGTTATTTACAGTAAACCAATCAAAAACCAGGGGACATTCTTTGAAACTTTACAAGAAACAATCAAGGATAGCACTTAAGACTAAACTTCTTCACTCAACGAGTTATTAATACCTGGGACTCACTTCCTATAGTTCCTAACCATGAAGTGTCTGCACCCAATATAGGTCTTTTCAAACGCCAACTGGACTGTTACTGAGAGCATCTAGGATATGGATATGCACAAAGGCCCAGTTCCTAAACATATTGCATATTAACTTTATCCTGTGTGTATATCCATTACCAATAATCATACAACCAAGTACGTACGAAGAATAATAAGAAATGCAGTTAAAATTACATCATAAATAATAATGAATCAATAATAAATAATGTTTGAGAAAACTACAAGGCCTAAGGCTTCAGGCCTAAGGTTTATAAACATAATAAACATAATTTTGTGTGTGTGCGCGCGTGTGTGTGTGTGTATGTGTGTAGTGTGTGTGTGTGTGTGCGTGTGTGTGTGTGTGTGTGTAGTGTGTGTTTGTGTGAGTGTGTGTGTGTGTGTGAGTGTGTGTGTGTGTGTGAGTGTGTGTGTGTGTGTGTGTGTGTGTGTGTGTGTGTGTGTGTGTGTGTGTGTGTGTGTGCGTGCGTGCGTGTAGTGTGTGTTTGTGTGAGTGTGTGTGTGTGAGTGTGTGTGTAGTGTGTGTGTGTGTGTAGTGCGTGTTTGTGTGAGTGTGTGAGTGTGAGTGTGTGTGTGTGTGTGTGTAGTGTGTGTGCGTGTGTGTAGTGTGTGTGTAGTGTGTGTTTGTGTGAGTGTGTGTGAGTGTGTGTGTGTGTGTGTGTGTGTGTGTGTGTGTGTGTGTGTGTGTGTGTGTGTGTGTGTGTGTGTGTGTGTGTGTGTGTGTGTGTGTGTGTGTGTGTGCGTGTAGTGTGTGTGTGAGTGTGTGAGTGTGTGTGTGTGAGTGTGTGTGTAGTGTGTGTGTGTGTAGTGCGTGTTTGTGTGAGTGTGTGTGTGTGAGTGTGTGTGTGTGTGTGTGTGTGTGTGTGTGTGTGTGTGTGTGTGCGTACGTGTGTGTGTGCGTACGTGTGTGTGTGTGTGTGTGTGCATGTAATAATTATTTTTATGGCAGTATTATTGTGATGAACATGAGTAATAATTGTCTGGCTGACTGGCTCTGCTTTTTTTTGGCTTTCTAACTGTTTAATTTGTTCCAGCTGTGCTACAGACATAGGTAGGTAGTTCCATTAGCCAATTAGCTAATACCACCTTGACATTTATTAGACAAATCAAATTTGTTAGCCAAAGGGGATGAATTTCAAGTGTGTTTCCTGCATGTGGTAATAACAGTGGACCATGTGGTCAGCAGTCTATACATGTGTCAAACATATAACTATAAAATTGAATTGAGATATTTAAATATTTGGTACTCAATGATAGATTTCAGCATCCATGGAGCCTATACACACATGTAATACTTATTTATTATGGAATTTCTTCTTGCATTGTCCAAAGAATTCTAATGAATCATGAATATTGTTTTTACAAAGTGTAGGTTCAACAGCAATTTGTTTTTTAATTACTTGCTAAAATATTTTTTGCTATTGATGTAATATTGCATATACAAGTGAGTAACATGATAAGAAAGTTATTTTATCAGTGATAAGTGTCTGCTCTGCTATTAAACATGACTGGAAAAATTATAGCAACATGCACAAAGCAACCTGGAAGGGATCAAAGCAAACATTTACCAAATTTTAAAATTTTCCATAAAGATATACACAGTCGGTCAATTCTGTGACTGCATGCATTAAGTAACCTTTACATGGTAGCTTGATACAGGTGTACTTGGTGGTCTTTTAGTCATACATGAGGCCTGTAGCTATGGTGAGTGGTCAAGTGGATGGCTGAGAAGTGAGGTTATTTACAATAACCACTGTACAACCCCACACATTATTTCAATAATGAATATAATTCTTATAATTAGTTTAACCTTTATATTTTAATCTGACATCTGTTGCACATTTTGTATCCCATCCCATTTACCACACAAAATAATATTATCATATCTGCATGCTCTAACCAAGCCACCAAATGGGCACCTTGCAAATATTCGCATAAATGACATACGGTCAGCAGCGCTATCAAGAGGTTCTGTTAAGTGAGATAAGCTCATCTCTTAGTTAGTGTCTTTCTATAATCATCTTTGACGTCAAGCCCAGCCAAGTAGAGTACATATGGTGTTGTAATTACTACAGAGACATGCACACCAAATAAATATTGTCATTAATAACAACACAAAAGCTAATAGCTTAGTCTCACTTGCTGGTGAGCTAGGGAGTAAAATTAAAAGCATGCCACATTCATTAGTAATCACTTACTAAAACAAGGTGTCACTGAGGTCATCTGGTTAAAAGAAGCCCTTTAAGGATTGTTTTAAGTACAGGTGAACTGTTTTGACTACTCTTATAGTCTGCTTGTAGTACTGTATGAGGTTAGCTATATCTTACTGAGTATACTGAAAAATTTTACAACAGTAAGTATGCATATGTGTGTATTGGTAATGAAATAGTAGGACTAGACTTATTGCACAATACTTAGTTACTACCATATCATGCAATGTATCATCACAGCGGTATACTCTGTGCACATGGTTGGTACTGAGACAGTTTAGTGTATGGTGACTACTGTTCGTGAATAGTTGAATTACTGTGTATGTGGTGTGTGTGTGTGTGTGTTTGTGTGTGCTGGTGTGTGTGTGTGTGTGTGGCGTGCGTGTGCATGTACGTGCGTGCGTGCGTGTATGTGTGTGTGTGCATATAAGTGTGTAGTGTGTGTATTTCAGCAAGGCAGCTATTGCTAATGTGTTCAATTGTTATTTTTATAATTCTAGTATGTTCATAACTTTTAATACTATGTATAGTGTGATTGTGATATTATTCGATTTATTCTTTGGCATGTTAGATATGTCAATGAGTAAAAGTAAATACAGTGAAGAAATTGCAAATATTGATTTCACAAATCCTGAAGACATTTTTGACTTTAGTGCAAAGCCATCATCAGAGGAACAAGATGATTGTTATATAACTCATTACTCTACTCCTTTAGATTATAGCAAACTGCCTCGTAAATGCACAGAAGAGCCAAGTGTGAAACTGTCAGACCTACAGTCAGTGACTAACTATTCATTAAACAACTACAGAGAAGCTGATTACATGTATCAACAGATAAAAGTCTGTTGCGTAAATTGTGGGAGTGAATTTATCTACCCAAATCAGCCAACTGACGGAGAGCAACTATACTATTGTCCAAACTGTAAATCAAATTTTTCTCGACAAAAAGATCCTACAACAACTGACCATGTGCCATGTCATCAAACTGACAAAATGCATTGTTGTGTTTGTGGTCAGGTTTACCAGGACTTAGCTAGGTTCATCTACCACTGCCAGTCACATGATGAGAGTGAATACCATAAAGTGTGTGCAAATAAAAAACCTGTAACAAGTCAACCTCATGCTGCAGTAGGACCACCTGCTCTTGTGGCCTTTCCCACAAAGGAGTTCACTGAATCTCCCAACAATGGTGATGATACTGTTAGAGATGAGGCTAACGTTTTGATGGCGAGCAATCCTATATACTCACCTACTTCTACTTATCCATTGGTGAATTATAGCACAGTTTCTCAATTGCTAGTACACTCCAGCAGCTACCATTTACCCAGCTGTGGCAACCAAGTGGTTTACCAAAATCCAATGCTACACCATAATCCAATGCTACACCATAATCCAATGCTACACCATAATCCAATGCTACACCATAATCCAAAGGCTCATTATCAGCATCACATCAACATGTGGCTGCACCAGTCAATCAATAGAGCAAGTAAATAACAAAGCATTGTGGTTGATTTTACCAAACATTGCTGACTGAAAAGATAGCAATTCACAAGTCTGTATGCTGTAATTTGTAATTGCCTGTGATATAGTTACTCAATAGTGACTTTTTGTAGCAATATAAAATGTAGTGAGTCTAGTGACATGCATAACAAGATGTATGATGAATATAATTAGACTAGGAATCAAAGAGCTTTTTTTGCAAAATGGTTGGAGTAACTGGCGACACTCGCTAAACTGTATGACTTATTTACTAACTTACATAATTGGTTAGTGGATCAAGCTAGCATACACAAAATATAGCCATGTCCTGATAAATCTATGTATAGTTAGTAAAAACTGGCTCCAACAATATCACAAATGTGCAAATCCGAATTCAGTACCTTTAAGATAAGGTTAGCTAGAAAACTGCAATGAATCAATTTTGCTAGGTAATCTCTAACAAACTACCCAGCAAGATTATTGTTTTCAAGGTTATCAAGAAGAAGTATAACTTGAGTAGATTGACACACATATAGGATGTGCATGAAAGATAAGCACATATTTGTTGTAGTCTCCACAACTCAGTATATAGCATATAAGCATTAGGATGGTGATTGTTCTAGCTACTATCTTGGCCAAAATTCCCACAAATATGTGATGATATCATACATGACATTTTTGTGTTTTAGTATATACGCCTGCAGTAAGTAGATGAATGATTCATGACATATAGGTATACAATAGCTGTAAATGTACAGATGAGGTAGTGACAGCTAACAATCTATTACCTAGCATGTATCCTCAAGTTACAAGAGAATTATACACGTGTAATTTGCAACAGTGCGATTCAGTACAATGATATAGATTTATAATGTGTATAGTCCCACACTCATTTCCGCTTATTTGATGGACAACACATCAACAAATTGTAATTGAAATCAAAATTAAAAGTAATGTTATTACCAAGAACTATGAATTTCAGCTGTGCATCTTATTAATCAATATCAATAAGGTGCACACTGAAGCCTTAAAATGGTCAACACGCATACGCATGGTGTCTCTTGTGTTTTATAAGTATGCATAGAATATAGTGTAGATTGCATGTACTTAATAGGTGAATTGACCGTGGTAGAATGGGATGCATCTAAATGATCATCATGTGAGCATGAGCAATTTAAAACAATGAAATTGGCTTGTTGTGTCAGTGAGAACTTTATAGTCGACTGGCCCATGGCAACATCAGTTACCAGGCTACAGGACTTGTTGATGTAACTCATAACCAGCTCATTGCAGCTGGCACAGAACCAGTGAATACTTAATTATGACCCAGCATGTCAATTTTGCAAAACACATCTTAGACAACTTAGCTATTGTATACAATGACATACAAAGTTCGCACTGTATTGTGTACTTAGATGCTTCACTAACTACAATTTTCACAGTTATACTTTGCCTCTTCTAGCTTGACCCATGTGCCAAGATAATGCATGGAGTAAGAGCCAAAAGTAGAGTAACAATGTCATTATTGTATTGTATTATTGTATTAATGCTTTACAGTGACCAGCACACTGTCTCTACTCTCTAGTCAAGTATAGCAAGAAACAAGTGCGTTATAAGCTATTACAGTGAAGTTTCATGCATCCCACAAGTCAAAAGTAACACTATAGTACTAAAAAACAGGTTTTAGATACATTTTGCACTATCATAGCTGACAAGCACAAGTATCAAACCTAAACATTTGTTTGAAGTTTAGTTGTGTGGCACAACAATACCAAAGGGGTTGCTCTCCAGCAGTGTTCCGAGTTATTCAGACATGGTATGATATTCATGTATTTGGATTACACAACAACCTTTACCACATTACATCTTGTACAACACCGAGCTTACATCATGTACTTTCGCTGCAGACAAACATAGTTACTTGTCTTGTGCTAAGGAACTCACTCAGTAATTACTTTAAAGTATTGTTGTACCGTTACATATAGAGATTGTTCACTTTTAAGATATAATTGATTCAGCCAGTTTACAGACACTATCATTGCTAGCTATAGCCATATACATAAGGACATACAATGAAAACTCCTAGCTAGCATCACTCTAGCAGTATACCTTATAGTGCATCTTGTTGCTCCATATTTAAAATCTTGTATATACCAATCTTTGTGTTCAAACTGAGTAGCCAGAGGCATAGCCATGGTATTTCAAAGAGGGTTTCCAACAGCAGAATTAAAATATCAGATTATCAGTGAGTCTGGGGGCTATTTCCCCATGCAGATCCACTGAGAGATCTTGGCATACTGAAAACTCAACAAAATTACTAGGCACACATGCATGAATCAGCACATTAAATGTGACAGTAAATCAGTTATACCCATGGCCTGCAGCTCCCTGCGGTCACTTAGTATGACATACATAGTATGTACATAATACTAAGTGACTGCAGGGAACATGCCATTAATGTACATGGAGCTACCTACACATTTGGACATGAATCCACTGACTAAAATGGAATGAAACAATCAAATCATTATTTTATAGATTTCAATTTAGCCACTGAGGATTCATCTTGTAGCTATACTCAAGTGATATAAATACAGGAGATCTATTTATCTCCATGACTAAAAACTGCTAACTAGTGGTATCAGTTCACTGACATGTATTCCATTTTACATTGCACTATAACATTGCTTACATTTATAATCATGTTATAGCTATATACAATGTTTGGTCTATATCAATAATCTTTGAAATTAATCTTGAACTTGAGAGTCAACAGTATTTCCAGCAATGTCAATGTTCTATTAGGCCACTCCAAATAAATTCTCTGTTTCCCGTCCACCGCCCGCATCTAGTTACTGTCAGCTCTAAATATTGCATTATTCCGTATTCTTTCATTATTTTCCGGTTATTGTTGCATACTGACAGGCTCACTTGAAACTATGTCAGCTCACGTGTCAGCAGTGCTATCAAGTCGGCACAAACTTCATGTTTGTGCTATTTTTGCTGCTTAAAAAGGAAGGAACAAGCTTAAGCATGCTTTTATGCAGCTTTTTTATGGTTGTGCTAGACAAATAATGGCTTAAAAAGCTGCTAATCTTATAATGAATAATGGAAATGGACCGCCCGCCCGCATGCAAATATGCTTGAGTCCAGGACGCCGGGGAAACAGAGAATTTATTTGGAGTGGCCTTCGAGTCTACTAGTGACAGCTCTATTAAAGTCTACTCCATTAGGGTATTTCAATTTTTGTAACAAGAGGGCACATGCATGCATCCTCCGCATATCCTTCCCCTCAGAGATGAATGCCAGTTCTACAGGGGCGGATCTAGGATTTGTAAAAGGGGGGGGCTAACTCAAGGTTGGGTAGAGGTGTGCAAAGCATGCTGGAACTAGGGGGGTCTGGGGGCATGCCCCCCCCCCCCCCCCCCCCCCCAGGAAAATTTTGAAAAAATAGATGCTAAAATACTGCAATTTGGAGACATTTCCACATAAAATTCATAATATTTTCTGCCTGCAGATATTTTATATACTGCCTTTAGATTATAGGTATGGCTCTCTAAAGCATTTTGCTAATGGAAAAGTTTGGTAGGTACAGACAACCAAGTACTAGGCATGAGGCTATTATGCTCCAAAAATTGAGCATTATACTTTTGAGCAGTGCTCAAAAAATTATCTATTATGCTTTTGAGAATTGCCCATTATTCCCAAAATTATGCCACTATAATTGGCTAGTAATGCCAGTTAATTGCTGTATCAGACCATTTTCATTGATGTTTAAGCTTCAAATATTCTTGCATTCTTTAGCTGGTTGTTTTATTAGAGTATTTTGTTTCAGTATGACTGCTTTGTTACAGTAAATATTCAGTGACTGCAGGGGCGGAGGAAGCGTCTACATGTTGGGTAGGCAACTGTAAGATCATACTTCTATGACCATCACCAGCATCATAGTTGTGCAATCACAACCAGCATTTGCAACATGCTTAGGCCAGCTCCAGAAATTTTTTGAAAAATTGCTTTCTGCGATTGAATCTGGAGACAATTTCACATCTATAAAATAATGCATAGCTAATATAGTCTAATGGAACGAATAGTCACTGACTGCTCTATTAGGGTATCGATGACTGTTCTATTAGAGTATCTCGAGTGATAATAACCAAAAGCGATCCTAAAAAATCAGAGCAACCAGACTGCTTTCTATGGACTTGGAACATGGCTCAATAGTTACTACTAAAAGTTGGGTAGGCATTTGCCTACCCTTCCTACCCGGTTCCGCCGCCCCTGGACTGTTCTATTAGAGTTTCTGACTGCTCTATTAGAGTATCTCGATCTTTTTTAACGGAATTGTGCAATTTGCATATTTTCCTACTGTTAAAGCTTTATAATCACCTCAGAATGCTAGCATAATTCCTGATTCCCACACATACCTATTATTCCCGAAATTATGCCAGCATAATCGCCGCATTCCTACCAAGTACATGATGCACCCCTCTCACAATTGCACAATACTGAATAGGTGTATGTTAGAATTATTAAGAATGTTGAAAGTGGAAAATTTTGAAATTTGAACAATACAAGATTGAATCTGAGGGCATTTTCAATGGAAATTGTGCACTTGAATTAAGTATTGCCATACATATTAACTACACTAGTAGATGAAAGAAGCCCTTTAAACAGACCAATACACTTCATTGTATGTATAGGTGCTGGCAGATTTGGAAAAATTCCATAACAGAACCAACTACATGTTTCCAGTGAATGTTCTATTAGAGTAGTTAGCTGACTGCTCTATTAGAGTATCTCGATCTTGTACACCTCCAATGCTGATCCGGGTCCTTGTTACATAAACTTTAGCATAAACCCACTGATAATACCTTGGAAAGATGTTTATAAGGTAATTTTATGAGTATTTGTATTATTAGTGATCATATAATAGGGTTTCCACTCAAAATAGGAAGGTGCTTCGTTTTGTTGTTTCTGGAGATTTTCACACAGATTTACCTTCAAGTTAAAGCAAACAAGTGCTAATTTGTTATTGGAATGTTTGCAGTAGTCGCTATCAGCACAATTTTAACATGTGTAAATATCAAAAAAGTGGTCACGTGACCAAAAATCTCTTCGTGTAGGATTTCCACTGCAAAATAAGATGATGCCGCAGCCTTTTTATTGTTTCTGATGATTTTCATGCAGGCTGACCTTAAGATAAAACAAACAAGTGCTAATACATTATTAAACTGTCTGTTACTTTCAATATCAGTGCTGCTTTAACTGTAAATACCCAAAAAGTGGTCACGTGGCAACAATCCCATTACAGCTATAAAGGATGTGCTATAATGCTACAAGATGTAGAAGTCTTCATTATAAGGCAAGAAAATACACTATTTGTGACTTTGGTCATCCTACAATACAATGATTTTCTAATAAGCTGCCTGATTTAACTATTTGGATATTTTTGGTCACGTAACCACTTTTTGTATGTTTTTGCGCATTAAACTTATGCTGATACCCGATGCTACAAGCAATCCAATAATAAATTAGCACTTGTTTGCTTTATCTTAAAGGTCAGTCTGTGTGAAAATCACCAGAAACAACAAAAGGAAGCACCTTTCTATATTGAGTTGGAAACCCTACATATAATTATGCTAAGACAAAATTTCATTATAATACTCAGCATATTGATCAAGTAAAGCCTAAATATGAAGGGGGGGGGGGGCTTCAGCCCCCAAAGCTCCCCCCCCCTGGATCCGCTCCTGTTCTAGTTTAGATTGTGCTGTCGGCTTGCTGCCAAACTCCCGGAAACTAGCTAATCTTTTTTGTATTGCTTTTGCCATTGTATGTTTAGCTGTAGTGGTATACGAGATTCAGCGCCGGCCCCTTGGGCACGATTTAGCACGAATAGATCATGTTCGTGAATTTCCGAAAAATAGCTAGAGTTTCTCAAAAAATATTGTCCATCGAAACTTTCTAGCCATTGTAATACGGTAGCTATATTTTGACATTGAAAGTTTGACTTCAAAGACTGAAATGACAAAGCCATGGTGTACTGAGCAAGGTGCTAATTCACGTGCGCTATAACGTAAGCATAACTCATGCGTGTGTCTGATTCACGTGCAACTACAGAGTCAATGTTCGTGCATATGGCAAGTACGTACGTGAGACTGCAGCGCCGCAGAGAGTTGGTAACTAAAGATAGGCGCGAATGGGAAGCCAGTGAGTAAATTATAGGTAGCTGAATCTCACCAGTTATGTAGTAACTATGCAGTCAGTATAATTAAACTTATTACATATGTGGTAACCAATTAAAATTGTACACAGCATAATTGCATGTAGTTTAACTTTTACTAGTGTACACATATTGGACAGGCTCAGCTGATTCACTCAGGCCGGGTTATAGTCCAATTGTGGGATTGTTGTATACAAACATGCGTAATGACCCAATTACCAGTCAGTTGTGCGGTCGCATTTTGTCCGAGGGTCCACTTGCTTTTATTTTGTATACACCTTGTTCATCATAATTTGATGGTTTAAAAAATTTTTTTTTAAATGTAGCTAGCTAGCTACTATACAATATAACTTAGTATGTGATCATGGTAACTGATGCCTATTATGGGTGTGCATGCAACGTAATCAGGAGGTGGTGTTTGGCTTTACCTAACATGTTACTCAGTGTAGCTGTGTTGTGAGTAAAGGCATGACAACCTGGTACCACTTGAAATTGCATGTATATATAGCTTCCACTCAAACTGCATAGCTATATATTTTTAAGAAGGCTGAGGCTATTGACACCAACCCGCAATAACATAGGCATGAAAATGAGAAAACAGCAGAAAAAAATGACCAAGGCCACCATGCACTCAAGTCCAGGATCCTAGACCACCAATCTACTTTACCTTCTTTTCTATTATATAAATATGAGTCAAGAAGGATGTTATATTAAGAAGAAGGGTGCTATATTAAGAAGAAGGAACCATGCCTGGTAAAGAAGAAACCATATTCCATGTCAAAGAGGTGACATATTAAAACTGACATTCAACTGTATGCATCATTTACTGGTGAATTGTATAATCAATATTTCTTCCAAAGTTTGTTACTTGCAGTTGGTAGTTGGATATCTGGTAGTTGAATTCCCATAGAAAATTCAAAGTGATACTGATTCGGTACATTTCCTATGGAAGTTCATTAGAATGCAATAATTGGTCATTGAGTGGAGTACTGCAGTGTCTGCAGGGCTTAGGCTTCTGGTTTTTGTTATTCTACTGAGCCCAGCTGCCATGCATGGAAGCTGGGCTCAGTAGAATGACAGAGTGTATTATTTTTTGGCCATAATAAACCTTCCATATAGTCAATGTGTGTAGTGGAAGAGGTGTGATTCTGGGTTTAGCTACACCACTATCTAAAGATTCATAAGTCAATATGCTGTATATATAAATCCGGCACTGTTTCAGTGTTTTGTGTGCACCCTTATTAGGTAACAACAATACTATTAAAATGCTGAAGCATTAGTTGAATACAGTATCCCAGGCTAGGTACTTTCCTAGACTGCCAGTGCCAAGTTGTCTGGGAATTAAGTCACCTCCTTATATGGGATTTTTTCTACATTGAACAGAATTTGATGTTAAATTTCTGACTTCCTGTTAGCTACACTGACTCTCAGAAGGATATTTATGAATAAAATGCTGTACTAAACTACATTGGAGAAAGCAGTTTTTGCATCATTGTTACCATTTGTTACCATAATCATATATTATGTGACTGGAAAAACTGGTCTTATTGCCCATGACATCAGATTTAAAGCTATACATGAATAAATAATCAAATTTCATAATCAAAATCAGCTAGGTTTGAGTAGTCTGCTTTTGCTGGCTGCTTTTCCCAAGCACAGTGGCAATCCGTATGAGTGGTCTGGGAGCTCTGGCTAGCCTAGGGATGGCTGTATGTGGCTGTACAGCTCCATGGTGTTAAAGACCTGTGCTGTAAAAGTCCTTTCATTTTAGCCAGTTTTGAGACCTGAATGGCCCATAACTTGGCCTAATTCATCCCTATGCTTTCCTCTTTAATTTTTTTAAACAGCCTCTTGCCCTCCTCTGGCCCCCTGCCATCCACCCATTTTGGATCTCACCTGATGCAGTCAACATCAAGTTTAAAACTGCATAAAATGGCAGAAAACTTAGCTGTTGGCTACTTGTACAGTGGATGCTCTGGAAGGTAAGGAATTGGTATAAAACATGTGAAAATTTGGTACACGTAGCTTCAATCATTGGCGAGCTACAACACACTAAATACTTAAAACTGGCATTTCTCGATACTTTTAAATAGGTGATAAGACCGGTTTTTCCATGCAGCCAAGGTGGCATATATATATATATATATATATATATATATATATATATATATATATTCACTTGTATTATGACCACCATGTTAAAAGAAAGTCTTGCCTCAAGCTTAATCTGCTTGTCAAGAAAACAGGACTTAGAATCACTACGTCTTTTGTTTTACCAAAAAACACCTTCAGACTGGCATGCAATGCATGCTTGTGCATTATTTAAGTGTGCTTGATTTCTTAAGAGTTTGCTTTGTGCAATATCTCCATGGGATTAGAAAAAACAAAGCTGACTCTCAATTAAAAAAAAAAAAAACATTGGTGCCCATATTACCTGACTCTCTCAAGCAATAAACCATTTTCACAATCTTAGAAATGAAACTGGTTAACCGTTTCTTCATATATACTATAAACGCAACAGGCACAAATGTTACTCTAGCAATTAGTGGTACAGGCATACTTGCTGGATAATGTTCCAATGCTGCTCAAACATCCCAATAAAAATATACAGTACACTTGGTGCTTGTAAAATAAAGATAAAGCATATATTGACCTCACTTTGATAGTAAAGGAGTCTTCCATGTACAGATGTAGCTATAACCATACTGGCAGTAACTTCAGTAGACATTCAGGTATATTCAGTTGGTTCATATTCACATTGCCCCTTGTTTTTTCTTAATTAATAGCTCTCGTTACGTGAGCCAGTGCCTAAATATTTAGCGGCATTTGAAGCCATTTAAATACCAGAACTGTTCCTGTTTTAATACAAGTCTGTTGTAAGGCTTTAAAAAATGGTGCACGAGCATGCTTTTATGCGACAACGTGCCTGTTATAGTCCAAAACTATTAGTAATGAACACATGTTCGTTAACCACTCTGTTATGACTGGTTTTGGTAGGGGACTAGACCAGGTGAACTGAATAATTTGTTTGCATTCACACAAACAAGAGTCATGCAGGTGAACACATGTTCAATTTCTCCAATGGTTTTGTAACGTTATGATGTCATTATGTTGTGTGCAAATGTAACACTTCCCTATAACTTTAGGTTTCAAAACTAATGCAAATGCATAGCCTAGCTGTGAAGTGTGTGTGTGTGTGTGTGTGTGTGTGTGTGTGTGTGTGTGTGTGTGTGTGTGTGTGTGTGTGTGTGTGTGTGTGTGTGTGTGTGTGTGTGTGTGTGTGTATGAGCAAAGTAGTAGCACGAGTGTTTACAAAGGGGTAGAGGGTTGGGGGCAAGGGGTGGGCAAGAGATAGGCTTCAAAATGGAAGTAGACCATGAATGGAGTCCAGACAAGGGATGTCTCCTTAATGGCTGATATGCTGATAGATTCCACCGTAAACTTTTATTAGACTTTAGAATTAGTCTTTAATTTGTTCGTCCACTGACACACCTTTTGACCTGATCTGTGTAATTTTTATCTGTCAAGTGTTTACACTAATCATGATTGTGTTTGCAAAGTTTCATGATCTGTGGTAAGTATTCGCCCTCATTTCACTGTGTTAGTTGTAGATGCTGAAGAACTGAGAACATAAACTTTCTCCTAATATGGTTCTTTATTATTAACAGTAAAAATAGAAATGCTGAAGCCTGTAAAGTTCCTTATCCCTAGTGTACACTAAAACTTGTAAAAAGAACAATGTGTTATAAAAAAATAATATTGCTATATATGAAAACTATCAAACCATCTCTTGAAAACACTTTAAGTGCAGGGTGCGGTGACCAGTTCAGTAGGGAGTTCCAGGTATCAATAATTAGTCATATAACTGAAAGAGTAAGCTCTTACATACCACAGAATGTGCTGCTTAAATAAATATCTTGAAGGGATGACTCCTTGTAACACTGCAAGTTGGAAAAGAGAAGTCATTTATGACCCATTAAATTGCTACCCTTGTTATATATTAATTTAAAAATGAAGTAGGAATCCAAGTAAATAAAAAGTAGGGAAACAAGAGATGAATGATGGTATTATAGCATAGCTAGGTGGGAAATCCCTACATTGGTATGTTATATTGTTCAATGCCAAAGTAGGGATTTTCCCCCCAAGCTATGCTATAGTACCATCATTCATCGCTTGTTTCACAACTTTTTATCACTTAGTTCCCTACTTCATTTTAAATTAAATGTACTAGTTTGATTGTTGTTGTTTTTGTTACAGCTATACACACATGATTGTTCTGTTAGGGTGACTGTTGTATTAGAGTATCGCAAGTCAGCCTTTTCACCTACCAGGGTGTGTGTCACCATTTCATATTATTTTTCATTGTGCTATACAGCTAGACCAATAATAAGGGGTGTGTCATCATGATTGAGTAAATAGATTGTTAAGAGGTGTGGTCTTGGTGCTCGATGGTTATTATCAACCAAGATCGCATTGATAGGCGTGGTATTGAACCTATCGCGAAGCACTTAAATAAATTTGTAGCATCTAAATAGTGCTGCTCAAGGAAAGTCTGGATAAGGAAAATTAATGCTTCAATATTGCTTCATTGCATGAAAAATAACAAGACCAGTCTGATTAAAGATAGAAGAAAATACAAGGCACAGAGGGCACACACTCGTCGTAACCCCAAAAAGCACAACCCACTGGTGAGTTTGCTATTGTGGCATAAAATAGTGGTCGTGTGCTGCTTTGTTTGGCCTCCAGCCATGCGACTGTGGTCAGGTAGGCATGCAGACAGGCAGGCAGATGAAAATTTGAGTTTTGGTGATTTTTAAAATTCTATATCCAGCTGCTTGTAAGAGTTATTTTTGTTTTTAATGCTGTATTTGATGTTACCTGAACTAATATTATTCCATAAAGGTGATTTTTGTCATGTAAGATGTTTCTAGGATGGTTTTTAAAACTGGCATTTTAGGCGGCATGCATCATTTTTGGGGAGATCCCTACTTAAACAGTACTAAGATTGTTCTCTCTCAAATTTAAGGTAAATTATTGTTTAAGTAGAAAGTTGAGTGCCACAGAAACTGTTCTTAATAGATAGAATGTAATATCAGGTTGTATTTTGAAACTCGTTCTTGATAATTACAGATATAAAAAGTTTAGGGCATGGATACAGTATGCTCATATATGTAAATATGGATGTCGTGCACGCGTGTGCATGCGTGTGCATGCGTGTGATGGTTATGTACATAAGTGAGTAATGATTGTATGGCTCTAGCTATAGACTGTGGTCTGAAATAATGTGTTTATGTAGTTCTAACTAGTTAGTTCTATTAAGCAATTACCTTGACATTTATTAGCCAAATCACATTTGTTAACAAAGAGCAATGAATTTCAACTGTGTTTCCTGCATGTTAGACCACATGGTCAGCCAGTCTATACAATTGAATGACATGTGTGAAACATACTGAGATTTTTTATGTTATGACCACTCAATAGTGGCCTAAATTTCCAACATTTCATTCCATGGAGCCTACATATATGCACGTGTTAGCTGTAAGGTTAAAAGTTTATTACTGACAATTTCTTCTTGCATTGTCCATAGAGTTCTAGTGAATCATGAATATTGTTTTTATAAGGTGTAGGCTCAACAGCAATTTATCAGACTTTTAAAATGTTTTTGTATACAGTGAGTAACATGGTATTAAAGATTTTATTCAGTATACTCTATACCATTTATTTCTTAGGTAAATTATTTCTAGTGTATTTGACGATAGTTTCAGTCAACTGTACAAAGCATCATGTGACTGGTAACCATAAACAATAGTATGCCTACATTACTAAATTCCTTGTAAGATATGTACTTGACCCTTATCAGTGATAAGTGTCTGACTAGCCATTCTTGAAAATGTATATATATTGATCCATGAAACTTTCAGAGTAGTTTAAAGACACATTGACTTTTATGCCAAAGGAGTATTGCAGAAACAACTGTTAAGTTTTCATATTTGGCCTCCAGCCAGCTCAGTCAAAACTTTGTTTGGTGCTGAAAATAAGAGTGTAAGATAATGATGTATGGTAAAGTTGATGTTGTGAATCTTAACATGATTGAGCTAATATCAAGCCAATGGCAGGGAAATAAATGTTTGGAAGAAATAAATGAATTACAAGGCATGTAACAAAACTGTCCCTTTGATGTCAGCTGTCTTGATGTCGAAAAGCAATGAACATGGATTTACATATACTTTATTGTTTGTGTGGTAGTTACAAATGACATGATGAGTTAAAGTCCAGAGTTTCAGATGATAGTGTTAATGACAGACAAATTACAGATAGGCCAAATTTGTACAACATTTGTTCCTGTAAATTTCTCCAGTGTAGTAGTTGCATCATTTATTGTTTATGGCACCTGTTTCTGCTTTCATTTGGTCATACAACTCACTACTGGGGACCTTGATTAGTATTAGTTACTTTTTGTGTGGCCAAGTTCAGCAATTTATGGTACTAAAACAAAATCAGGAATTCTGTTCATACGCACATACAAGCAAGCAGGCTTTAGAGATCTTTTGTCTTTTGAGTCATATCTCACCACAAGAGTGCCCTTCAAGCTTCTAGTTATTATCCCTTCTCTGGCTGTCTTTCAGTTATTCTGTGTAGTCCAATTTTTATAGATTGCATAGATTGTATTAGTACTATTCATGAAAACTTGGACCTTACAGAGTAGCAATTTTTCATCACCGTTGCTTGTAATCAACTACATTTACATTTACCAGTAGTGGTAGACAGTTACAGTAAAAACTCACTTAGTGGCCACCTCATTAATGAGCTCACTTCATTATATTGGCCAGGTCTGAAAATGTATTTCCTTACTATCTCATTGATTTAATTTTCAGTAATGCAGCCACCTCATTAATAAGACCAGCGACCACTTTCTGCAGGACCAAACTGACACAACTAATGTAAAATTCTCTCTAAACCAAAAGCCAAGATGACAAAAGGACGTAAAATTTCAATAAATGAAGTTTTCTTTACATAGCTATAGCCACGTCCAAGTTGTCACGGTGGTTTAAGGGATTTTCCCACCGAGCTATGCTGTAATACCATCATTTATATCTTGTTTCACTACTTTTTATCGCTTGAAGCCCTACTTCATTTTTAAAGTAATAATATTTTTAATATACTATATAGTTTGTTTGGTTTTTTGTTATCGCATACAGCCATGCATGTGTGACTGTTCTACTACTATATTAGAGCATCTCTAGTCAGCCTTTCACCTACTAACAGGGGGTGTGTCACTTTTCATATATGCATTGTGCTAGCATTGTGAATACAGTTAGGCCAATAATAATAGGGTGTATCATCATGATCGAGTAAATAGATTGTTAAGTCTCAGTGCTTGATCATTGGTAATCAACCAAGATCGCGTTAATAGGCGTGGTATTGAACCTATCGTGAATTAACAGGTATCTATTAAGCATAAACGCTTAAATAAGTTTACAGCATCTAAATATGCTGCTCAAGAACAATGTTGACAGAGAAAATTAATGCCTCAATATGGTTTCGTTGGATGCTGAAGGACAAAGACCAGCCTGATTGAAGATAAAAAGAAAGACAAGGCACAGAGGACACACAGTTTTCAGAACCCCAAAAGGCACATCCCACTGGTGAGTTTGTTATTGTGGTGTAAAACAGTGGCTGTACGCTGCTTTGTTTGGCCCTCATCCTCATCCTTGTGACTGTGGTCTGGCTGGCTGGCTGGCTGGCTGGCTGGCTGGCTGGCTGGCTGGCTGGCTGGCTGGCTGGCTGGCTGGCTGGCTGGCTGGCTGGCTGGCTGGCTGGCTGGCTGGCTGGCTGGCTGGCTGGCTGGCTGGCTGGCTGGCTGGCTGGCTGGCTGGCTGGCTGGCTGGCTGGCTGGCTGGCTGGCTGGCTGGCTGGCTGGCTGGCTGGCTGGCTGGCTGGCTGGCTGGCTGGCTGGCTGGCTGGCTGGCTGGCTGGCTGGCTGGCTGGCTGGCTGGCTGGCTGGCTGGCTGGCTGGCTGGCTGGCTGGCTGGCTGGCTGGCTGGCTGGCTGGCTGGCTGGCTGGCTGGCTGGCTGGCTGGCTGGCTGGCTGGCTGGCTGGCTGGCTGGCTGGCTGGCTGGCTGGCTGGCTGGCTGGCTGGCTGGCTGGCTGGCTGGCTGGCTGGCTGGCTGGCTGGCTGGCTGGCTGGCTGGCTGGCTGGCTGGCTGGCTGGCTGGCTGGCTGGCTGGCTGGCTGGCTGGCTGGCTGGCTGGCTGGCTGGCTGGCTGGCTGGCTGGCTGGCTGGCTGGCTGGCTGGCTGGCTGGCTGGCTGGCTGGCTGGCTGGCTGGCTGGCTGGCTGGCTGGCTGGCTGGCTGGCTGGCTGGCTGGCTGGCTGGCTGGCTGGCTGGCTGGCTGGCTGGCTGGCTGGCTGGCTGGCTGGCTGGCTGGCTGGCTGGCTGGCTGGCTGGCTGGCTGGCTGGCTGGCTGGCTGGCTGCTGGCTGGCTGGCTGGCTGGCTGGCTGGCTGGCTGGCTGGCTGGCTGGCTGGCTGGCTGGCTGGCTGGCTGGCTGGCTGGCTGGCTGGCTGGCTGGCTGGCTGGCTGGCTGGCTGGCTGGCTGGCTGGCTGGCTGGCTGGCTGGCTGGCTGGCTGGCTGGCTGGCTGGCTGGCTGGCTGGCTGGCTGGCTGGCTGGCTGGCTGGCTGGCTGGCTGGCTGGCTGGCTGGCTGGCTGGCTGGCTGGCTGGCTGGCTGGCTGGCTGCTGGCTGGCTGGCTGGCTGGCTGGCTGGCTGGCTGGCTGGCTGGCTGGCTGGCTGGCTGGCTGGCTGGCTGGCTGGCTGGCTGGCTGGCTGGCTGGCTGGCTGGCTGGCTGGCTGGCTGGCTGGCTGCTGGCTGGCTGGCTGGCTGGCTGGCTGGCTGGCTGGCTGGCTGGCTGGCTGGCTGGCTGGCTGGCTGGCTGGCTGGCTGGCTGGCTGGCTGGCTGGCTGGCTGGCTGGCTGGCTGGCTGGCTGGCTGGCTGGCTGGCTGGCTGGCTGGCTGGCTGGCTGGCTGGCTGGCTGGCTGGCTGGCTGGCTGGCTGGCTGGCTGGCTGGCTGGCTGGCTGGCTGGCTGGCTGGCTGGCTGGCTGGCTGGCTGGCTGCTGGCTGGCTGGCTGGCTGGCTGGCTGGCTGGCTGGCTGGCTGGCTGGCTGGCTGGCTGGCTGGCTGGCTGGCTGGCTGGCTGGCTGGCTGGCTGGCTGGCTGGCTGGCTGGCTGGCTGGCTGGCTGGCTGGCTGGCTGGCTGGCTGGCTGGCTGGCTGGCTGGCTGGCTGGCTGGCTGGCTGGCTGGCTGGCTGGCTGGCTGGCTGGCTGGCTGGCTGGCTGGCTGGCTGGCTGGCTGGCTGGCTGGCTGGCTGGCTGGCTGGCTGGCTGGCTGGCTGGCTGGCTGGCTGGCTGGCTGGCTGGCTGGCTGGCTGGCTGGCTGGCTGGCTGGCTGGCTGGCTGGCTGGCTGGCTGGCTGGCTGGCTGGCTGGCTGGCTGGCTGGCTGGCTGGCTGGCTGGCTGGCTGGCTGGCTGGCTGGCTGGCTGGCTGGCTGGCTGGCTGGCTGGCTGGCTGGCTGGCTGGCTGGCTGGCTGGCTGGCTGGCTGGCTGGCTGGCTGGCTGGCTGCTGGCTGGCTGGCTGGCTGGCTGGCTGGCTGGCTGGCTGGCTGGCTGGCTGGCTGGCTGGCTGGCTGGCTGGCTGGCTGGCTGGCTGGCTGGCTGGCTGGCTGGCTGGCTGGCTGGCTGGCTGCTGGCTGGCTGGCTGGCTGGCTGGCTGGCTGGCTGGCTGGCTGGCTGGCTGGCTGGCTGGCTGGCTGGCTGGCTGGCTGGCTGGCTGGCTGGCTGGCTGGCTGGCTGGCTGGCTGGCTGGCTGGCTGGCTGGCTGGCTGGCTGGCTGCTGGCTGGCTGGCTGGCTGGCTGGCTGGCTGGCTGGCTGGCTGGCTGGCTGGCTGGCTGGCTGGCTGGCTGGCTGGCTGGCTGGCTGGCTGGCTGGCTGGCTGGCTGGCTGGCTGGCTGGCTGGCTGGCTGGCTGGCTGGCTGGCTGGCTGGCTGGCTGGCTGGCTGGCTGGCTGGCTGGCTGGCTGGCTGGCTGGCTGGCTGGCTGGCTGGCTGGCTGGCTGGCTGGCTGGCTGGCTGGCTGGCTGGCTGGCTGGCTGGCTGGCTGGCTGGCTGGCTGGCTGGCTGGCTGGCTGGCTGGCTGGCTGGCTGGCTGGCTGGCTGGCTGGCTGGCTGGCTGGCTGGCTGGCTGGCTGGCTGGCTGGCTGGCTGGCTGGCTGGCTGGCTGGCTGGCTGGCTGGCTGGCTGGCTGCTGGCTGGCTGGCTGGCTGGCTGGCTGGCTGGCTGGCTGGCTGGCTGGCTGGCTGGCTGGCTGGCTGGCTGGCTGGCTGGCTGGCTGGCTGGCTGGCTGGCTGGCTGGCTGGCTGGCTGGCTGGCTGGCTGGCTGGCTGGCTGGCTGGCTGGCTGGCTGGCTGCTGGCTGGCTGGCTGGCTGGCTGGCTGGCTGGCTGCTGGCTGGCTGGCTGGCTGGCTGGCTGGCTGGCTGGCTGGCTGGCTGGCTGGCTGGCTGGCTGGCTGGCTGGCTGGCTGGCTGGCTGGCTGGCTGGCTGGCTGGCTGGCTGGCTGGCTGGCTGGCTGGCTGGCTGGCTGGCTGGCTGGCTGGCTGGCTGGCTGGCTGGCTGGCTGGCTGGCTGGCTGGCTGGCTGGCTGGCTGGCTGGCTGGCTGGCTGGCTGGCTGGCTGGCTGGCTGGCTGGCTGGCTGGCTGGCTGCTGGCTGGCTGGCTGGCTGGCTGGCTGGCTGGCTGGCTGGCTGGCTGGCTGGCTGGCTGGCTGGCTGGCTGGCTGGCTGGCTGGCTGGCTGGCTGCTGGCTGGCTGGCTGGCTGGCTGGCTGGCTGGCTGGCTGGCTGGCTGGCTGGCTGGCTGGCTGGCTGGCTGGCTGGCTGGCTGGCTGGCTGGCTGGCTGGCTGGCTGGCTGGCTGGCTGGCTGGCTGGCTGGCTGGCTGGCTGGCTGGCTGGCTGGCTGGCTGGCTGGCTGGCTGGCTGGCTGGCTGGCTGGCTGGCTGGCTGGCTGGCTGGCTGGCTGGCTGGCTGGCTGGCTGGCTGGCTGGCTGGCTGGCTGGCTGGCTGGCTGGCTGGCTGGCTGGCTGGCTGGCTGGCTGGCTGGCTGGCTGGCTGGCTGGCTGGCTGGCTGGCTGGCTGCTGGCTGGCTGGCTGGCTGGCTGGCTGGCTGGCTGGCTGGCTGGCTGGCTGGCTGGCTGGCTGGCTGGCTGGCTGGCTGGCTGGCTGGCTGGCTGGCTGGCTGGCTGGCTGGCTGGCTGGCTGGCTGGCTGGCTGGCTGGCTGGCTGCTGGCTGGCTGGCTGGCTGGCTGGCTGGCTGGCTGGCTGGCTGGCTGGCTGGCTGGCTGGCTGGCTGGCTGGCTGGCTGGCTGGCTGGCTGCTGGCTGGCTGGCTGGCTGGCTGGCTGGCTGGCTGGCTGGCTGGCTGGCTGGCTGGCTGGCTGGCTGGCTGGCTGGCTGGCTGGCTGGCTGGCTGGCTGGCTGGCTGGCTGGCTGGCTGGCTGGCTGGCTGGCTGGCTGGCTGGCTGGCTGGCTGGCTGGCTGGCTGGCTGGCTGGCTGGCTGGCTGGCTGGCTGGCTGCTGGCTGGCTGGCTGGCTGGCTGGCTGGCTGGCTGGCTGGCTGGCTGGCTGGCTGGCTGGCTGGCTGGCTGGCTGGCTGGCTGGCTGGCTGGCTGGCTGGCTGGCTGGCTGGCTGGCTGGCTGGCTGGCTGGCTGGCTGGCTGGCTGGCTGGCTGGCTGGCTGGCTGGCTGGCTGGCTGGCTGGCTGGCTGGCTGGCTGGCTGGCTGGCTGGCTGGCTGCTGGCTGGCTGGCTGGCTGGCTGGCTGGCTGGCTGCTGGCTGGCTGGCTGGCTGGCTGGCTGGCTGGCTGGCTGGCTGGCTGGCTGGCTGGCTGGCTGGCTGGCTGGCTGGCTGGCTGGCTGGCTGGCTGGCTGGCTGGCTGGCTGGCTGGCTGGCTGGCTGGCTGGCTGGCTGGCTGGCTGGCTGGCTGGCTGGCTGGCTGGCTGGCTGGCTGGCTGGCTGGCTGGCTGGCTGGCTGGCTGGCTGGCTGGCTGGCTGGCTGGCTGGCTGGCTGGCTGGCTGGCTGGCTGGCTGGCTGGCTGGCTGGCTGGCTGGCTGGCTGGCTGGCTGGCTGGCTGGCTGGCTGGCTGGCTGGCTGGCTGGCTGGCTGGCTGGCTGGCTGGCTGGCTGGCTGCTGGCTGGCTGGCTGGCTGGCTGGCTGGCTGGCTGGCTGGCTGGCTGCTGGCTGGCTGGCTGGCTGGCTGGCTGGCTGGCTGGCTGGCTGGCTGGCTGGCTGGCTGGCTGGCTGGCTGGCTGGCTGGCTGGCTGGCTGGCTGGCTGGCTGGCTGGCTGGCTGGCTGGCTGGCTGGCTGGCTGGCTGGCTGGCTGGCTGGCTGGCTGGCTGGCTGGCTGGCTGGCTGGCTGGCTGGCTGGCTGGCTGGCTGGCTGGCTGGCTGGCTGGCTGGCTGGCTGGCTGGCTGGCTGGCTGGCTGGCTGGCTGGCTGGCTGGCTGGCTGGCTGGCTGGCTGGCTGGCTGGCTGGCTGGCTGGCTGGCTGGCTGGCTGGCTGGCTGGCTGGCTGGCTGGCTGGCTGGCTGGCTGGCTGGCTGGCTGGCTGGCTGGCTGGCTGGCTGGCTGGCTGGCTGCTGGCTGGCTGGCTGGCTGGCTGGCTGGCTGGCTGGCTGGCTGGCTGGCTGGCTGGCTGGCTGGCTGGCTGGCTGGCTGGCTGGCTGGCTGGCTGGCTGGCTGCTGCTGGCTGGCTGGCTGGCTGGCTGGCTGGCTGGCTGGCTGGCTGGCTGGCTGGCTGGCTGGCTGGCTGGCTGGCTGGCTGGCTGGCTGGCTGGCTGGCTGGCTGGCTGGCTGGCTGGCTGCTGGCTGGCTGGCTGGCTGGCTGGCTGGCTGGCTGGCTGGCTGGCTGGCTGGCTGGCTGGCTGGCTGGCTGGCTGGCTGGCTGGCTGGCTGGCTGGCTGGCTGGCTGGCTGGCTGGCTGGCTGGCTGGCTGGCTGGCTGGCTGGCTGGCTGGCTGGCTGGCTGCTGGCTGGCTGGCTGGCTGGCTGGCTGGCTGGCTGGCTGGCTGGCTGGCTGGCTGGCTGGCTGGCTGGCTGGCTGGCTGGCTGGCTGGCTGGCTGGCTGGCTGGCTGGCTGGCTGGCTGGCTGGCTGGCTGGCTGGCTGGCTGGCTGGCTGGCTGGCTGGCTGGCTGGCTGGCTGGCTGGCTGGCTGGCTGGCTGGCTGGCTGGCTGGCTGGCTGGCTGGCTGGCTGGCTGGCTGGCTGGCTGGCTGGCTGGCTGGCTGGCTGGCTGGCTGGCTGCTGGCTGGCTGGCTGGCTGGCTGGCTGGCTGGCTGGCTGGCTGGCTGGCTGGCTGGCTGGCTGGCTGGCTGGCTGGCTGGCTGGCTGCTGGCTGGCTGGCTGGCTGGCTGGCTGGCTGGCTGGCTGGCTGGCTGGCTGGCTGGCTGCTGGCTGGCTGGCTGGCTGGCTGGCTGGCTGGCTGGCTGGCTGGCTGGCTGGCTGGCTGGCTGGCTGGCTGGCTGGCTGGCTGGCTGGCTGGCTGGCTGGCTGGCTGGCTGGCTGGCTGGCTGGCTGGCTGCTGGCTGGCTGGCTGGCTGCTGGCTGGCTGGCTGGCTGGCTGGCTGGCTGGCTGCTGGCTGGCTGGCTGGCTGGCTGGCTGGCTGGCTGGCTGGCTGGCTGGCTGGCTGGCTGGCTGGCTGGCTGGCTGGCTGGCTGGCTGGCTGGCTGGCTGGCTGGCTGGCTGGCTGGCTGGCTGGCTGGCTGGCTGGCTGGCTGGCTGGCTGGCTGGCTGTGGCTGGCTGGCTGGCTGGCTGGCTGGCTGGCTGGCTGGCTGGCTGGCTGGCTGGCTGGCTGGCTGGCTGGCTGGCTGGCTGGCTGGCTGGCTGGCTGGCTGGCTGGCTGGCTGGCTGGCTGGCTGGCTGGCTGGCTGGCTGGCTGGCTGGCTGGCTGGCTGGCTGGCTGGCTGGCTGGCTGGCTGGCTGGCTGGCTGGCTGCTGCTGGCTGCTGCTGGCTGGCTGGCTGGCTGGCTGGCTGGCTGGCTGGCTGGCTGGCTGGCTGGCTGGCTGGCTGGCTGGCTGGCTGGCTGGCTGGCTGGCTGCTGGCTGGCTGGCTGGCTGGCTGGCTGGCTGGCTGGCTGGCTGGCTGGCTGGCTGGCTGGCTGGCTGGCTGGCTGGCTGGCTGGCTGGCTGGCTGGCTGGCTGGCTGGCTGGCTGGCTGGCTGCTGGCTGGCTGGCTGGCTGGCTGGCTGGCTGGCTGGCTGGCTGGCTGGCTGGCTGGCTGGCTGGCTGGCTGGCTGGCTGGCTGGCTGGCTGGCTGGCTGGCTGGCTGGCTGGCTGGCTGGCTGGCTGGCTGGCTGGCTGGCTGGCTGGCTGGCTGGCTGGCTGGCTGGCTGGCTGGCTGGCTGGCTGGCTGGCTGGCTGGCTGGCTGGCTGGCTGGCTGGCTGGCTGGCTGGCTGGCTGGCTGGCTGGCTGGCTGGCTGGCTGGCTGGCTGGCTGGCTGGCTGGCTGGCTGGCTGGCTG